>NC_069500.1:792865301-793165301 GCF_027579735.1 Bombina bombina
AGGTCATCATAGGTGATTCTGAGGGGCTCCCTGTCTGTTTTTTGGGACGCTTTCTGCTACTAATTAATATACCCATTAGGGATAACCGGCTTTTCCAGATTCTGGACTTTACTTTCCCAGACCATTCCAGCGCCGATACCGATATTGTGTTTTATATTTCTACTCTGCCTGTACATTATGTATTGCTTTCATAGATGAATGTACTTTAACATATTTTGTGCTGTTTAATATTGATTTCTTAATATATTTAGCTTGCTTTACATTTTGTGATCTTATACTGAGGTGCTATGAACAGTTCCTTTTTGTGTGTTGGTTGATATTTAATTTCCACTTACTGTTTGGTTGCCTAGTTGATGTCAGTGTTTGAGAAGTATTGCTAACACAACGCATAGTATATATACTTTCAGGCTTGTGGTGTGTTACAAACAGAAAGAGAAGTGCTCTACCAAGAACGAACAACAGCTTAGTAACTTGTTCTTTGGTGAGTGACCACCTAGGAGCAACTTACTTTAGCCCAATTGTGCTTTTCACGGAGGATACATTCCTGTGTCAGGGAGTTATACATAGGCATGTTTCCCTATTATTTAGTAAAACCCCAAAACATCACAATAAAAGTTTGAATTCTGTTTTGTGTAATTGATATAATTTTAAGGAAATAAGATGAGTGTATTACTCTTCCACATATAGGGCTAGAGTACATGTAGAGCACAAACATATTAGCATTATTCTGTGTTAACATAGCTCAAGTTAAATAATTAGTGCCTCTACTTTGGAGCTCCTATTACAAGTTAAAAGTAATATTTTATTGCTCATGGTTTTGTATTGAAATATAAATTAAGAGTCCATGAGCTAGTGACGTATGGTATATATCAGTGATTTGCAACCTTTTTTTTGCCGCGGCACACTTTTTTACATTAAAAAATCCTGTGGCACACCACCATCCCAAAATTTTACAAAATCACGCATTGTAGCCTAATACAGGATATATGTGTATATATATATATATATATATATATATATATATATATATATATATATATATATATATATATACACTGTACTGTGCTGTTATGCCATGTCTCCTACAAACTATACATGACATATTGACATTCATTCACAAACAATCATAATGATTGTCTGTGAATGAATGTCAATGTCATGGTTGTAAATGATGCCTGATGAGCCTGTCACATACATCCCAATATTTCAAAATTTGAAAGAGGGACACCCCCGCACTCTTGTCAGTCTGCCGCGGCACACCTAAGGATCTCTCACGGCACACTAGTGTGCTACAGCACACTGGTTGAAAAACACTGGTATATACAATCCTACCAGGAGGGGTAGTTTCCCAAACCTCAAAATGCCTATAAATACACCCCTCACCACACCCACAATTCAGTTTTACAAACTTTGCCTCCTATGGAGGTGGTGAAGTAAGTTTGTGCTAAGATTTCTATGTTGACATGCGCTTCTCAGCATTTTGAAGCCCGGTTCCTCTCAGAGTACAGTGAATGTCAGAGGGTTGTTAAGGGAGTATCACCTATTGAATGCAATGGTTTTCCTCACGGGAGATCTATTTCATAGGTTCTCTGTTATCGGTCGTAGAGATTCATCTCCTACCTCCATTTTCAGATCGACAATATACTCTCATATTCCATTACCTCTACTGATAACTGTTTCAGTACTGGTTTGGCTATCTGCTATATGTGGATGGGTGTCTTTCAGTAAGTATGTTTTCATTACTTAAGACACTATTAGCTATGGTTTGGCACTTAATGTTTTAATATAAAGTTCTAAATATATGTATTGTACTTATATTTGCCATGAGTCAGGTCTATGTATATTTCCTTTTGCAGACTATCAGTTTCATATTTTGGAAAATATTTTTCTTACCTGGGGTATGGTCTTTTTTCAATTGACTGTTTCTTCATTAAAAAGGGTGCAAAATGCCAAAGTTTATTGCGTCATTCTTGGTGCGAGAATATTTTTGGCGTGAAGGTACGTCCGATGATGCAAATTCGTCATTTAGTCTTAGTTGACGCCGAGTTTCTTGCATAGGTTGCATCTTCAATGATGCAAGTGTGTCATTTCCAGATGTTGTTAGCGCCAAAAAAATTTCAGCTTACGTTGTGCTTCATACTTGGCGCCAAATAATTTCATTATTTAAAACCCCATTCCTATGTGCCTCTTGTCTTTTTCTATGTCAGAGGGCTATGCTGTTTGTATTTTTTCCCATTCCTGAAACTGCCATATAAGCAAATTGATAATTTTGCTTTATATGTTGTTTTTTCTCTTACATTTGCAAGATGTCTCAATCTGATCCTGTCTCAGAAACCACTGTTGGAATCCTGCTGTCTGATAACAGTTCTACCAAAGCTAAGTGCATTTGTTGTAAATTTGTGGAGATTATGGCCTCTAGTTATCAACGCATCTACTTTACCTGCCTTCGCCGGCCAAATACGCCCGCCTAAGCTCGCCTACCATCGCCGCCGCGGACCTGAATACGTTTGCCAAAGTTATCAAAAAAGCTGTCAAAAAGCCGCACACCAAGTACGGGGCGATGAGCAGCGGACTGTGATAGTTATCACTCATCCGATCTCGCTGCTCTTCGGCTTTTTGACAGCTTTATTGACAAGCTGTCACTAAGCACCCACACTAACTACACTGTTCTACCCCCTATACCGGCTCCCCCGGAGCCCCCCCGCAACTAAATAAAGTTAGTAACCCCTAAACCGCTGCTCCCGGACACCGCCGCAACTATAAGAAATGTATTAACCCCTAAACCGACGCTCCCAAAGCCCACCGCCTCCTACATTATACCTAGTAACCCCTATCCTGCCCCCCCTATACCGCCACCACCTATAATTAAGTTATTAACCCCTATCCTGCCGATCCCGGACCCCGCCACAACAAAATAAATTGTTTAACCCCTAAACCGCCGCTCCCGGACCCCGCCGCCACCTATATTAAACTTATTAACCCCTATCCTGCCCCCCTATACCGCCGCAACCTATAATAAATTTATTAACCCCTATCCTGCCCCCCCTACACCGCCGCCACTATAATAAAATTATTAACCCCTAAACCTAAGTCTAACCCTAACCCTAACACCCCCCTAACTTAAATATTAATTAAATACATCTAAATAAATTTAACTCTTATTAAATTAATTATTCCTATTTAAAACTAAATACTTACCTTTAAAATATACCCTAATATAGCTACAATATAAATAATAATTATATTGTAGCTATCTTAGGATTTATTTTTATTTTACAGGCAAATTTCAATTTATTTTAACTAGGTAAAATAGCTATTAAATAGTTAATAACTATTTAATAGCTACCTAGTTAAAATAAATAGAAATTTACCTGTAAAATAAATCCTAACCTAAGTTACAATTACACCTAACACTACACTATACTTAAATAAATTATTCCTATTTAAAACTTACTTACCTGTAAAATAAACCCTAAGATAGCTACAATGTAATTAATAATTACATTGTAGCTATTTTAGGATTTATATTTATTTTACAGGTAACTTTGTATTTATTTTAGCTAGTTAGAATAGTTATTAAATAGTTATTAACTATTTAATAACTACCTAGCTAAAAGAAATACAAAATTACCTGTAAAATAAATCCTAACCTAAGTTACAATTAAACCTAACACTACACTATCATTAAATTAATTAAATAAATTACCTACAAATAACTACAATTAAATACAATTAAATAAACTAACTAAAGTACAAAAAATAAAAACAGCTAAGTTACAAAAAATAAAAAAAATAAGTTACAAACATTTCAAAAATATTACAACAATTTTAAGCTACTTACACCTAATGTAAGCCCCCTAATAAAATAACAAAGCCCCCCAAAATAAAAAAAATGCCCTACCCTATTCTACATTAAAAAGTAAACAGCTCTTTTGCCTTACCAGCCCTTAAAAGGGCCTTTTGCGGGGCATGCCCCAAAGAAAACAGCTCTTTTGCCTGTAAAAAAAAAATACAACCCCCCCAACATTACAACCCACCACCCACATACCCCTACTCTAACCCAAACCCCCCTTAAATAAACCTAACACTACCCCCCTGAAGATCATCCTACCTTTAGCCGTCTTCAGCCAGCCGACCACCGATGGAACCGAAGAGGAGATCCGGAGCGGCAGAAGTCATCATCCAAGGGGCGCTGAAGAAGTCTTTAATCCGACTGAAGTCATCATCCAAGGGGCGCTGAAGAGGTCTTCCATCCGATTGAAGTCTTCATCCAAGCGGCGTCTTCAATCTTCATCCATCCGGAGCGGAGCCATCTTCAGACGAGCCAACGCGGAGCCATCCTCTTCTTCCCGATGACTAACGACGAATGAAGGTTCCTTTAAGGGACGTCATCCAAGATGGCGTCCCTTCAATTCCGATTGGCTGATAGGATTCTATCAGTCAATCGGAATTAAGGTAGGAAAAATCTGATTGGCTGATTGAATCAGCCAATCAGATTGAAGTTCAATCCGATTGGCTGATCCAATCAGCCAATCAGATTGAGCTCGCATTCTATTGGCTGTTCCGATCAGGGGGGTTTGGGTTAGAGTAGGGGTATGTGGGTGGTGGGTTGTAATGTTGGGGGGGTTGTATTTTTTTTTTACAGGCAAAAGAGCTGTTTTCTTTGGGGCATGCCCCGTAAAAGGCCCTTTTAAGGGCTGGTAAGGCAAAAGAGCTTTTTACGTTTTAACGTAGAATAGGGTAGGGCATTTTTTTATTTTGGGGGGCTTTGTTATTTTATTAGGGGGCTTAGATTAGGTGTAAGTAGCTTAAAATTGTTGTAATATTTTTGAAATGTTTGTAACTTATTTTTTTTACTTTTTGTAACTTAGCTTTTTTTATTTTTTGTACTTTAGTTAGTTTATTTAATTGTAGTTATTTGTAGGTAATTTATTTAATTAATTTAATGATAGTGTAGTGTTAGGTTTAATTGTAACTTAGGTTAGGATTTATTTTACAGGTAAGTTTGTATTTCTTTTAGCTAGGTAGTTATTAAATAGTTAATAACTATTTAATAACTATTCTAACTAGCTAAAATAAATACAAAGTTACCTGTAAAATAAATATAAATCCTAAATAAAAAAAAATATTAATTACATTGCAGCTATCTTAGGGTTTATTTTACAGGTAAGTATTTAGTTTTAAATAGGAATAATTTATTTAAGTATAGTGTAGTGTTATGTGTAATTGTAACAGGTTAGTTTTTATTTTACAGGTAAATTTGTCTTTATTTTAACTAGATAGCTATTAAATAGTTGAAAACTATTTAATAGCTATTGTACCTAGTTAAAATAAATTTAAATTTGCCTGTAAAATAAAAATAAATCCTAAGATAGCTGCACTATAATTATTATTTATATTGTAGCTATATTAGGGTTTATTTTAAAGGTAAGTATTTAGTTAAAAATAGGAATAATTAATTTAATAAGAGTTAAATTTCTTTAGATGTATTTAATTAATATTTAAGTTAGGGGGTGTTAGGGTTAGTGTTAGACTTAGGTTTAGGGGTTAATAATTTTATTACAGTGGCGGCGGTGTAGGGGGGGCAGGATAGGGGTTAATACATTTATTATAGGTGGCGACGGTGTAGGGGGGGCAGATTAGGGGTTAATAAGTTTAATATAGGTTGTGGCGGGGTCCGGGAGCGGCGGTTTAGGGGTTAAACTATTTATTTAGGTGCGGGATCCGCAGGATAGGGGTTAATAAATGTATTATAGGTGGCGGCGGTATAGGGGGGCAGGATAGGGGTTACTAGGTATAATGTAGGTGGCGGAGGTGTCCGGGAGCGGCGGTTTAGGGGTTAATAACTTTATTATAGTTGCGGTGGGCTCCGGGAGCGGCGGTTTAGGGGGTAATAACTTTATTTAGTTGCGGGGGGCTCCGGGGGGCGCTGGTATAGGGGGTAATACATTTATTTAGTTGCGGCGGTGTAGGGGGGGCAGATTAGGGGTGTTTAGACTCGGGGTACATGTTAGGGTGTTAGGTGCAGACAGCTCCCATAGGAATCAATGGGATATCTGGCAGCAGCGAACATGAACTTTCGCTATGGTCAGACTCCCATTGATTCCTATGGGATCCTCCAGGGCGGCGGTTTGAAAACCAGGTACGCTGGGCCGGAAAAGTGCCGAGTGTACCTGCTAGTCTTTTGATAACTAGCAAAAGTAGTCAGATAGTGCTGAACTTGTGTGCGGAACATCTGGAGTGATGTAAGAATCGATCTGTGTCGGACTGAGTCCGGCGGATCGAAGCTTACATCACTAAATTCTACTTTTGCCGGTGTCTAGGGCTTGATAACTAAGGCGAATCAGCCTCGCCACAAATACGCTGCGGAATTCCAGCGTATTTGAGGTTGACGGCTTGATAATTAGAGGCCATTATCTTCAGCTGTGGTATGTAATATTTGTCATGATAAGCTTTTACATGCAGAGAATGTGTCCATCAGTAATAGTACAATGCCTGTTGTTCCTTCAACATCTAATGTATATGATATACCTGTGAATATAAAAGATTTTGTTGCTGATGCAATTCAGAAGGCTTTGTCTACCATCCCGCCTTCTAAAAAACATAAAAGGTCTTTTAAAACTTCTCATAAAGTTGATGAAGTTTCAAATGACCGACAATATACTGAATTATCCTCCTCTGATGAGGATCTATCTGATTCAGAAGATCCTTCCTCAGATATTGACACTGACAAATTTACTTTATTTAAAATGGAGTATATTCGTTCCTTGTTAAAAGAGGTAAAAGAGGTGTTCATTACATTGGATATTGAGGAAACTAGTCCTCTTGATATTAAAACTAGTAAACATTTAAATTCTGTTTATAAACCTCCTGTGGTTACTCCAGAGAGTTTTCCAGTTCCTGATGCTATTTCTGATATGATTTCTAAGGAATGGAATAGGCCTGGTACTTCTTTTATTTCTTCTTCAAGGTTTAAAAAATCTTATCCTTTGCCAGCAGTTAGATTGGAGTTTTGGAAAAAGATCCCCAAAGTTGATGGGGCTATTTCTACTCTTGCTAAACGTACTACTATTCCTATGGAAGATAGTACTTATTTTAAAGATCCTTTAGATAGGAAACTTTAATCTTATCTAAGGAAAGCTTATTTATATTCTGGCCATCTTCTCAGGCCTGCCATTTCTATGGCTTATGTTGCAGCTGCTTCAACTTTTTGGTTGGAAAGTTTAGCGCAACAGGAAATGGATCCTGATTTGTCTAGCATTGTTCGTTTGCTTCAACATGCTAATCATTTTATCTGTGATGCCATTTTTGATATCATCAAAATTGATGTTAAATCTATGTCTGTAGCTATTTTAGCTAAAAGAGCTTTGTGGCTCAAATATTGGAATGCTGACATGGTATCTAAGTCTAGATTACTATCTCTTTCTTTCCAAGTTAATAAGTTATTTGGTTCTCAGTTGGATTCAATTATTTCAACTGTCACTGAAAGGAAGGGAGTTTTTTTGCCTCAGGATAAAAGACCTAAGGGTAAATCTAAAGCTTCTAATCGTTTTCGTTCCTTTCGACAAAATAAGGAACAGAAACCTAATCCTTCCCCCAAAAAATCTGGTTCCAATTGGAAACCTTCTTCAAGTTGGAGTAAATCCAAACTGTTTAAGAAACCAAAGCCAGCCCCCCCAAGTCCGCATGAAGGTGCGGCCCTCATTCCAGCTCAGCTGGTAGGGGGCAGATTAAGATTCTTCCAAGACATTTGGGCAAATTGTGTCCAAAATCAATGGATTCAGAGTATTGTCTCTCAAGGGTACCGAATAGGATTCAGAGTAAGACCTCCTGTGAGAAGATTTTTTCTCTCACGCATCCCAGAAAATCCAGTGAAGGCTCAGGCTTTTCTGAAGTGTGTTTTAGACCTGGAGTTTTAAGGTGTAATCATACCAGTTCTGTTTCAGGAACAGGGTCTGGGGTTTTATTCAAATCTATTCATTGTCCCAAAGAAAGAAAATTCATTCAGGCCAGTTCTGGATCTGAAAATTTTGAATCGTTATGTAAGAGTGCCAACTTTCAAAATGGTTACTATAAGGACAATTCTGTCTATTGCTACGCAAGGGCATTATATGTCCACAATAGACTTACAGGATGCATATCTTCATATTCCGATTCATCCAGATCACTATCAGTTTCTGAGATTCTCTTTTCTAGACGAGCATTACCAATTTGTCGCTCTTCCATTTGGCCTAGCGACAGCTCCAAGAATCTTTTCAAAGGTTCTCGGTGTCCTACTCTCTGTAATCAAAGAATGGGGTATTGTGGTGTTATTTGGACGATATCTTGGTAATAGCTCAGTCTTTACATTCTGCAGAATTTCACACAAATCAACTAGTGTTGTTTCTTCAAAGTCATGGTTGGAGGTTCAATTTACCAAAAAGTTCTTTGATTCCTCAGACAAGGGTCACCTTTTTAGGTTTCCAGATAGATTCAGTGTCCATGACTCTGTCTCTAACAGACAAGAGACGATTAAAATTGGTTTCAGCTTGTCGGAACCTTCAGTCTCAATCATTCCCTTCACTAGCTATGTGCATGGAAGTTTTAGGTCTCATGACTGCAGCATCGGACGCGATCCCTTTTGCTCATTTTCATATGAGACCTCTCCAGCTTTGTATGCTGAACCAATGGTGCAGGGATTATACAAAGGTATCACAATTAATATCCTTAAATCCCAATGTTCGACTCTCTCTGACTTGGTGGTTAGATCACCATCGTATAGTTCAAGGGGCTCTTTTGTTCGTTAAACCTGGACTGTGATCACAACAGATGCAAGTCTTTCAGATTGGGGAGCTGTCTGGGGATCTCTGACAGCACAAGGGGTTTGGAAATTACCAATCAATATTTTAGAACTCCATGCTATTTTCAGGGCTCATCAGGTTTGGCCTCTGTTGAAGAGAGAATGGTTCATTTGTTTTCAGACAGACACTATCACAACTGTGGCATATGTCAATCAGCAGGGTGGGACTCACAGTCCCCAAGCTATGAAAGAAGTATCTCAGATACTTGCTTGGGCGGAATCCAGCTCCTGTCTAATTTCTGCAGTTCATATCCCAGGTATAGACAATTTGGAAGCAGATTATCTCAGCCATCAGACTTTACATCCGGGGGAGTGGTTGCTCCATCCAGATGTGTTTTCTCAGATTGTTCAGATGTGGGGTCTTCCAGAAATAGATCTGATGGCTTCCCATCTAAACAAGAAACTACCCAGGTACCTGTCCAGGTCTAGGGATCCTCAGGCGGAAGCGGTGGATGCGTTAGCAGTTCCTTGGTGTTACCAACCTGCTTATATCTTCCCGCCTCTGGTTCTTATTCCAAGAGTGATTTTTAAGATCATCATGAATCAATCGCTTGTGTTGCTGGTAGCTCCAGCATGGCCACACAGGTTCTGGTATGCAGATCTTGACTGGATGTCCAGTTGCCAACCTTGGCCACTTCCATTAAGGCTAGACCTTTTGTCTCAAGGTCCGTTTTTCCATCAGGATCTCAAATCATTAAATTTGAAGGTATGGAAATTGAACGCCTAGTGCTCAGTCATAGAGTTTTCTCTGACTCAGTAATTAATACTATGTTACAGGCTTGTAAATCTGTTTCTACGAAGATTTATTATCGAGTTTGGAAGACTTATATTTCATGGTGTTCTTCTCATAAATTCTCCTGGCATTCTTTTAGAATTCCTGGAATTTTACAGTTTATTTAGGATGGTTTGAATAAAGGTTTGTCTGCAAGTTCCTTAAAGTGACAAATCTCTGCTCTTTCTGTTTTATTTCACAGAAAGATTGTTAAACTTCCTGATATTTATTGTTTTGTACAGGCTTTGGTCCGTATTAAGCCTGTCATTAAATCAATCTCATCTCCTTGGAGTCTTAATTTGGTTTTGAAGGCTTTGCAGGCTCCTCCGTTTGAGCCTATGCATTCTTTGGACATTAAACTACTTTCTTGGAAAGTATTGTTCCTTTTGGCCATCTCTTCTGCTAGAAGAGTTTCCAAATTATCTGCTCTTTGTTGTGAATCTCCTTTTCTGATTTTTTATCAGGATAAGGCAGTTTTGCGGACTTCATTTAAATTTCTACCTAAGTTTGTGAACATTAATAGAGAAATTGTTGTCCCTTCTTTGTGTCCTAATCCGAAGAATTCTTTGGAGAGATCCTTACATTCTTTGGATGTGGTAAGAGCTTTGACGTATTATGTTGAAGCTACTAAAGATTTCAGGAAGACTTCTAGTCTATTTGTTATCTTTTCTGGTTCTAGAAAAGGTCAGAAAGCTTCTGCCATTTGATTGGCACCGTGGTTAAAGCTTTTGATTCATCAGGCTTATTTGGAATCGGGTCAGGACCCGCCTCAAAGAATTACAGCTCATTCTACTAGATCAGTCTCCATTTCGTGGGCTTTTAAGAATGAAGCTTCAGTTGATCAGATTTGCAAAGCAGCAACTTGGTCTTCTTTGCATACATTTACTAAATTCTACTGTTTTGAAGTATTTGCTTCCTCGGAAGCAGTTTTTGGTAGAAAAGTTCTTCAGGCAGCCGTTTCAGTTTGATTCCTCTGCTTATGTTTGAGTTTTTTTCTTTTCATTATGAGAATAAAACTTATATTTTGGGTTGTGGATTTATTTTTTTCAGCGAAAAATGGCTGTTATTATTTTATCCCTCCCTCTCTAGTGACTCTTCTGTGGAGTTCCACATCTTGGGTATTGATATCCCATATGTCACTAGCTCATGGACTCTTGCCAATTACATGAAAGAAAACACAATTTATTTAAGAACTTACCTGATAAATTCATTTCTTTCATATTGGCAAGAGTTCATGAGACTCACCCTTTTTATGGTGGTTATGATTTTTTGTATAAAGCAGAATTAATTCCAAATTCCTTTGTTGATGCTTTTTACTCCTTTTCTTTATCACCCCACTACTTGGCTATTTATTAAACTGAATTGTGGGTGTGGTGAGGGGTGTATTTATAGGCATTTTGAGGTTTGGGAAACTTTGCCTCTCCTGGTAGGATTGTATATCCCATGCGTCACTAGCTCATGGACTCTTGCCAATTTGAAAGAAATGAATTTATTAGGTAAGTTCTTACATAAATTATTTTATATATATACAGACACAAGCACATATATATATATATATATATATATATATATGTATATACTGTATATATATATATATATATATATATATATATATGTAAAGGGGGAGGGAGGTCGAGGGAATGGGAGGGCCCTAGACTACAGAAAATAAAAATAAAGGAACAAGGGTTGTGTGTGGTACCTAACTTGCGATCACAGGAGTGGGGCAGGTGGTAGGACCACTACACAACAGAAAAGAAATAAAAAGAAAAATATACATAAAAAGGGGGTTTTAAAGATACAGCTGCCAGTACCTAAGATGACAACACTAGTTAGAGGGGGAAGGGTTAGAGAGCTGTTTTGGAGGAATTAGAGAGGTTAGAGGGTAAGGGGTATCCTATCCTGCAGAAAAATAATAATTGAAAAACAAAATGAATTAAAAAAGAAAGCCTTAAATCTTCATACTGGCAGACTGTCTGTCAGTACTTAAGATGGGGGTGATCAGTGGGGGGTGACAAAGGGAAGAGAGCTGTTATGGAGGGATCAGGGGGTGGGAAGTAACAGGTGGGAGGGTAATCGCTACACTAAAGCTAAAACTAACCTTACAAGATACCTAATTAACCCCTTTACTGGGGGTAAATAACAGTAGCGTGGTGTGCAGATGCAATTAACAGCCTTCTAATTACCAAAAAGCAATGGCAAAGTCATATATGTCTGCTATTTCTAAACAAAGGGGGTACCAGAGAAGCTTTTACAACCATTTGTGCCATGATTGCACAAGCAGTATGTAAATATTTTCAGTGAGAAACTTTTATGAAAAAATTAACAATCTTTTTTATTTGATCGCATTTGGCGGTGAAATAATGGCATAAAAATATACCAAAATGGGCCTACATCAATACCTTAAGTTGTCTACTTAAAAAAATATAAAGTTTTGACTGGTAAATAAAAATTAAACAAGGCACTATTTATGTTTAAATGGAGTGATAGAAAAAAAATACTAGAAATTCTCAGGTATTTTGGGCAACTTTTTTTTTCTGGTCCCATTAGTGAAGGGGTTAATAAAGCTTGATTTTACATGTACTAGATATAAATATAACTGAAATTCTTTACTGTACTTTGTTATACAAACTCTCAAGCCTTAATAGTTTACATTATGTCTACAAAAGTGCAAAATATTTGTTAGAGCTATTTTGGGTTGCGCTCAAGATAACACTTGACTCACCACTGGTAATACGGAAAACAAATGTCGGCCTTGTAAATATTCTCTGGCTACTACTTTTTCATTTGTATTACCGAATTGTGAGATATTTTAGAACAGGACAAAGAGCATGATTAATCACCCTGTGCTATAATTTGTGCTTCACTTGTAATCAAGCCCATGTTACATGTGCCCCTCAACTAGCAGAAAGAAAACATTCCAATGCAGTTAGCTGAAGATCGTTAAGACTCACCATTACAGCGATATCTTAAGTTTGACCAGATAATATTCTCCTGCGAGAAGCAAAAGACTCCAAGTCGTCCTCCCCTCATTGTCGTATCCAAAATAACCCCAGAATCTGCTACTAATTCCGGACCCTCAAAAAACCTTGCCCTGGAAAATTAGAAACATGTTTAATTCAATTTATAATATGTCACAATCTAAATTCAAACAAATGTATAATTTGTTGTTTGCAAAACCTAGATATATTTAAAGGGACGCTGAACCCAAATTTTTTCTTTCATGATTCAGATAGAGCATGCACTTTTAAGCAACTTTCTAATTTACTTCTTTTATCAATTATTCTTCCTTCACTTGCTATCTTTATTTGAAAAAGAAGGCATCTAAGCTAAGGAGCCAGCAAATGTTTGGTTTCAGAACCATGGACAGCACTGGTTTATTGGTGCTGTCCAATCAGCAAGGACAACCCTGGTTGTTCACCAAAAATGGGCCGGCATCTAAACTTACATTCTTGCTTTTCAAATAAACATACCAAGAGAATGAAGGAAAATTGATAATAGGAGTAAATTAGAAAGTTGTTTAAAATTGCATGCTCTATCTGAATCACAAAAGAAAAAATTTGGGTACAGTGTCCCTTTAATAGTGTTGTACAATGAAAACTTAAAAGGACATGAAACACAACATTTTTCTTCTGTTATTTAGTCTAAGTATACCATTTTAATCAACTTTCCAATTTACTTCAGTTATCAAATTCGGTTAATACTCTTGGTATCCTTTGTCGAAGAAGCGTGGAGCGCTATCGTTTGCACGCAAGCGATATTGGGTTTTCTCAGCTGTTTGCACACAAGTTAAATTCCGCTTGTATTACAAGTTGAAAGTAAATGCAAACGCATGAGCACAATTGTGATTCACACTAGATTGATTACTGCGACCTCAGAGATCTGGTTAACGGTTACGTTCGACAAAAAAGTGTCACAAAACAAATCAAAAATACATTTAAAAGTACAGTTACTCTCATAATTACACTGTCTGATAAAAAAAATATTGCATAAAAAAGTTATAAGGGCTCAAGAATTTGAGGTCTCAGGTCTGCAAAAGGGTTTAACACAGAGCTGCATACATATACATCTATAAATATGTATATGTTTACTTGTGAGTACGTATGTATGTATGTATTTACAGACCTATATAAGCATAAATACATATGTACACATACAGTATATTGACATATAAATACATTGGATCCCTTTGCAGTTAAAGGAACATGAAACCCAATTTTTTTCTTTTATGATTTAGAAAGAGCAGCCAATTCTAAACAACTTTCTAATTTACTTCTATTATCTAATTTGCTTTATTCTCTTGATATACTGTGCGGAAAAGCATATCTAGATATGGTCAGTAGCTGCTGCTTGGTTGCTGTACATAGATGCCTCATATGATTGGCTCACCCACGTGCATTGCTATTTCTTCAACAAAGGATATCTAAATAATAAAGCAAACTAGATAATAGAAGTAAATTGGAATGTTGTTTAAATATTCCTATATATATATATATATATATATATATATATATATATTTATATCTATACCTATATAATCATCTAGGTATAAATATTATGTTTGTGCAAAAATCATTCCATAATATAGATATTTAAATATATCTTTAGGAATAAATAGAATAGAATATGCAGAACATTGGATTATGAAATTTGTAATATTATCTTCTTATGTTGCACTTTTAAATAACCGTAATCGTGTGTGCGCGACTAGTAGGTGTTAAGGATCCTTGAGGATGGATGTCCGGTCTTCAGAACTGTAAGTGGATCTTCAGGGGGTTAGTGTTAGGTTTTTTTAAGGGTGTATTGGGTGGGTTTTATTTTTAGATTAGGGTTTTGGGCTGCAATAGAGCTAACTGCTTAGGTTTTTTTAGATAGTTTTTTATTTGGGGGGTTGGTTGTGTGGGTGGTAGGTTTTACTGTTGGGGGGTGTAATTAGTTTAAATATCTTGTAATTTAATTGTTTTTAATTTAGTTAATTTATTTATTTGTAGGGTTAGGTTAGGTGTTATTGTAACTTAGGTTAGGTTTTATTTTACAGGTACTTTTGTATTTATTTTAGCTAGGTAGTTATTAAATAGTTAATAACCATTTAATAACTATTGTACCTAGTTAAAATAAATACAAACTTGCCTGTAAAATAAAAATAAATCCTAAGATAGATACAATGTAACTATTAGTTATATTGTAGCTAGTTTAGGGTTTATTTTATAGGTAAGTATTTAGTTTTAAATAGGAATTATTTAGGTAATAATATTAATTTTTATTAAGATTTATTGTAATTATATTTAAGTTAGGAGGTGTTAGGGTTAGACTTTAGGTTTAGGGGTTAATACATTTAGTATAGTGGTGGCGACGATGGGGGTGGCAGATTAGGGGTTAATAAATGTAGGTAGGTGGCAGCGATGTTAGGGACGGCAGATTAGGGGTTAATAATATTTAACTAATGTTAGCTAGGCGGGAGTGAGGCGGTTTAGGGGTTAATATGTTTATTATAGTGGCGGCGATGTTGGAGGCGGCAGATTAGAGGTTAATAAGTGTAGTTAGGTTGCAGCGACATTGGGGGAGGGAGATTAGGGGTTAATAAATATAATGTAGGTGTCGGCGATGTTGGGGGCAGCAGATTAGGGGTTCATAAGTATAATGAAGGTGGAGGCAATGTCCGGAGCAGCAGATTAGGGGTTAATAAGAATAATGTAGGTGTTGGCGATGTCAGGGGCGGCAGATTAGGGGTTAATAAGTGTAAGATTAGGGGTGTTTAGACTCGGGGTTCATGTTAGGGTGTTAGGCGTAAACATAAAATGTATTTCCCCATAGGAATCAATGGGGCTTGGTTACTGAGTTTTATGCTGCTTTTTGGCAGGTGTTAGACTTTTTCTCAGCCGGCTCTCCCTATTGATTCCTATGGGGAAATTGTGCACGAGCAGGTACGACCAGCTCACCGCTGACTTAAGCAGCGCTGGTATTGGAGTGCAGTATGGAGCTCAATTTTGCTCAACGCTCACTTCTTGCCTGTTAACGCCGGGTTTGTAAAAACCCGTAATACCAGCGCTGCAGGTAAGTGAGTGGTGAGAAAAAAACTGCTCGTTAGCACCGCACAGCTCATAACAAAAAACTTGTAATCTGGCCGTTAATACATTAAAGGACAGTGCAGTCAAAATTAAACATTCATACAATATTAAACAACTTTCAAATGTACGTCTACTGTCAAATTTGCTTTGTTCTCTTTGTTTCCTTTGTTGATGAATTAACCTTGGTAGGCTCATAGGAGCTTAGCAACATACACGTCTTTAGCTGTCTAAGGGTCTGATATTTAAAACCTCGCTTCTCAGGTGAGATATTCTGAGAAATCTCATTGCTACAGCGAGGCCCTTAAAAAATTACAAACATAAATTGTATCTTGAGAAATGTTTATGTTGCTATGTAATGCTCTTTATGTGAAACAGAGACTCCTACATTACAATACAAGGTCTAAAAAATATCATAAAGATTTTGTAGGATTTCTCTCCCTGTAAGGTTTTGAATATGAGGCCCTATGGCAACAGTGTTTGAAACTGTGTATATTATTGCTATAAACATTGTTACAAACACTGCTGCCACTCCTTTCATCACCTATGGATTACCCTTTAACAAGGGATACCAAAAGAACTAAGCAAAATAATAATAGAAGTAAACTGAAAAGTTGTTTAATATGTCATGATCTATCCATTTATCGCCCCTTAAAACGATTCTAAATGTTGTTATTAAATAAATAGCGTAAATCATTGATTGTGTAATAAAATGAGTATAAGATGTGTTATTTATAGTTAACAATTGGAACCACTGAAACACAATAACATTTTAACTTTCACTGATGCCCTTGAGTGCCCTCTTTTGTTGCCTATAGCTAGTACTATTTTTGGACATGTAAAGTTTACATTAATTGCATTTACACACCTTATATATCCCACTTGCGGCCTGTGCTGTAAGAACCAGCGGTATGACGTCTTGTCTTTCCATCCAGCATTCCTGGGATCCTTCCAAAGCAATTTGACTTGATTGACAGTGTCCCCGGTGTGCCACAGGGAATTTCTAAGGTACTCTCCAGGCCCTGTTGTTGATTTCACAGCCTGTAACCAAGATAATGATGGGTTTTGTAGTTCTCTTTATCTCTATCTCTATCGTCTATCTCTCTATCTCTCTATCATCAATCTATCTGTCTGTCTATCTATCGTCTACCTATTTCTCTCTCTCTCTCTCATCTCTCTCAATCATCTCTATTACTCTATTATTATTATTATTTATATTATCATTTATTTATAAAGCGCCAGCAGATTAAGCAGCACTATATAAAGAATAAAAAAACGTTACAGGGATACAGTAATACACAAACAAGTACAGTAGGGGTAAATAACAGTTGTAGGTACAATAATTCAGTTATACAAAAGGAGAGGAATGCCCTGCACTTGAGCACAATCAGTAGTAATTCACTTTAAACACAAAGTGGCCTGCAGGTAGAAAGGCTCTCAAGTTTACAATCTAAAGGAGAGGGAATGGACACAGAAGGTAAGGGAGGAAGCAAATATGTCTGATATAAGGCAGAGTGAACTGAGAGCGAGTGATCACATGGGGCGGGGGGAGTGTGTGGTGACTGAGCAAGTGAGGTTTGGAAAAGTGTAAAAGAATGTGGTAAAATGTCAGTACAAAGGCTGTGAGTCTGAACTGATTTCTCTATCCTGGATTATTAGTGACTGCTGCACATAATTACTGTTAGAAGGTGTGTGTATATATTAAAGGGACAGTATACTTTAAAATAGTTTTTTCCTTAATGTGCTTCCAATTACTTTTTTTACCAGCTGCAGGGCATACAATGTATGAGATTTGCGTGTTTAAGGTTAATTTATGTATATGAATTAGCTGATTTTATGTTTTGAAGCCACAACCTAATAAAATGGGTTGAGCTTGTAGGTATAATCAGAATTCATTACTTTATCACATTGTGTAAATATACCTGCTTCTTTATCTTATATCTGTCCATAAACCAATCACCAATACTTGGAGAGAACAATGGAAAATTAACATTTTATTACCTTATCTCTTCTATACCACACTGGGAGTGTAATTTCTTCTGCTGACTGCGTTAATACAGCTTGGCCTCGTGGCCAGAAACTATTTCAAATGCCAAAATAAAGTTAATGGAAATACTTGTAAACAATTTAATACACTCCAGCAGGTAAAGTGGATGATTGGGAACAAATTAAAGGGGAGACATTTTTTGAATAGACTGTCCCTTTAAGGTAAACAAAGGGTGGGTGGTGGTAGGAAGGGGTTGGGGGGCTAGTGCTTGCAAATCTGGAGTCTGATTTTAGGTGTGAGGCTTGTAAAATGTCTTTGCAAATCTGGAGTCTGATGTTAGGTGTGAGGCTGTGGAAAGAGAGAAGAAAGTAAACATGGGAGGAGGGGTCTGAGACACAACAGAGGGGGAGAAAAAAGTTTGGAAACAATGATTGGAGACAAATATTGGAGAAAAAAGATTGGAATATTACAATGAGATTTAAAAATAATTCCATGATAGCCCAACAGAAATAAGAAGTAATTGCACTCAGTATCTTGATTGGAGAGAGGCCAGTCAGATGAACTCTATCTATCTATCTATCTATCTATCTATCATCTATCTATTTATCTGTCTATTTCTCTATCCCTCTAATCTTTCTCTCTATCTATCATCTCGCTATCTATCTATCTATCTATCTATCTATCTATCTATCTATCTATCTATCTATCTATCAGTCTGTCTGTCTGTCTGTCTATCTATTGCTCTATCTGTCTGTCTGTCTATCTATTTATTTCAAAATTTTGTATACTAATATAAAAAGCAGAAACAACAGCACTTATTTAGCACTTTATCTCTCACCAACATTTAACTTACTTCCTCTTCTTAAAGCATCTACCATTATTATTCTGCTGTTGCCAACTCTTCAGAGGATCCAACTCTTCATCAGTTTCCCACTCACGCTTTTTTTTTGTATCATTTCAACCTAATTTCCTCTAGTCTAGAGATGAGCAAATGTTTTCCTTGATATTTGTTCTACTAAATATATGTTACATATTCTGTCCATGTTGAGTTTCAATGGGTAGAACACTGGACAGGCAGTGAAGGGTCTATCTGCTAATGTAAAGGCTATAGACAGCTATGAGGCTTGGGTATGCTGCAATTAACACATTATTATTATGGTAATAATTGGAGGACTAACTTTGTAAACAAAATATAAAAATACAATTTATTAGGAGAGCTGCAATAAGATTAGTGTGAATATATATTCTACACAAACTGAGGGTTCTATGTCCTTAAACAAAACAGACTGGGATGCCGCATCACTTGGAGTATTTAGAGTCAGCTGAGCTAAAGGTCAAAAGGAGATCCTGAAATCACCATATGAGTGGGAAGTGTGTATTCCTTTCCCATAGTGGATATCTACAAATAATGTAGTTTTAAAAGCAAATAAGTTGACAAAGGTGAGATGGTGGCTAAAGGGGACATTAAACACTAAATAAACCATTGCTTGAATTATGTATTCAGAACAAAGATTAACCTGGGAATTATTTTTACATGTATTTTTAAAATTATATTAGTTAAATATTGAAAAAATAAGGGTATAGCTAATGTCCATAAAGCAGGAGTTGCCTCTACTGTATATTAGGTTACCCTTTCTGCTGAGGCAAAAAAAGAATGGTTATAAATGGCGTACTAGAGTGTGTAATAAATGATTGTGTGTTATATAGCTGTGTATGCACTTCCATGTTTAACATGAATTGGAAAGTCCACAATATTCAGAATTAAATTACAGGAAAGGAGAACAAAATAAATAGTATATTGCAAAGTTGTTTTACTACATGTAATTAAACAATATATATTAATATCTCAAGGTGTTTACTGTCCCTTTAAAGGGACATGAAACCCAAAAATTTATTTCATGATTTAGATAGAGAATAAAATTATAAACAACTCTCTAATCTATTCCTATTAGCTACCGTAATTTGCTTCATGGTCTTGGTATTCTTTGTTGTAAAAGTAGCAATGTATTACTGAGAGTTAGTTAATGCATTTTGTGAGCCAGTAACATGAGGCATATATGTGCAGTCACCAATCAGAAGTTCCTGAGCCTACCTAGGTATCCCTTTCAACAAAGGATGCCAAGAAAACAAAACAAATTAGATAATAAATCACATTCTCTATCTGAATCAGAAATGAAAAAAATTGGATTTCATGTCCCTTTAAATAAATACACCTATAATCACAACAACACTCTCCATAAACGTTACTTACATTAAGGACTGTGCTGTTATTATACAATGATATAGTAAGGACTATAATATTCACAGAATCTCAACTATTTTCCCAATATCATTTTATTTTATTATCTTTGTTTTTCCCCCTTCTAACCTCCACATTATAAATAAAAATACTTTCTTCAATGACCTATTTTTTCATTTTTAGAAATAAAACATTTTCCAAAATGTTTAAATTGTATTACATATGTTCATAGTTACGTTTCTATGATTTTTTTTTTTTTTTTTTTTTAATTTTTGAAAAGCAAATTAATGTTGCTGTGGGTGGGCTTGCAGTTGAGCTTCCCTGTTATTTTAAGCAAAGTACGGGCACTACCCCTTTTGTAAGCCTGCTGATTATACCCTAGGGATTGGCATGCAAAAGTAGTTTCCCACGTCAATTCTCATTTAGCATGATTACTAGTTTTGCGGTATGGCTATACCGCTTTAAAATTGGCCATTGCGAGCGGAATATGCAGGTCTCCCGTATTACAAGTCATGGCAGTAGAGCTATACCGCTAGCATTTTAGACTTTACGCAACTCTCCATTCCACTCTCAAAAAATTACTTTTGAGTGTGGGATTTTCATTGCGCCCATATTACGGGATGTGCGGTCCGGCTTTAAAGCTAGCGTTATAGCTTATACCGTTGCAATCCATTCCGCTATCTGAGACCAGTAGTTATGGATTTTGCACAACCAAAATGTTTCACAAAACTCATAACAAAAATGTTACGAAGTACACTAACACCCATAAACTACACTATTAACCCCTAAACCACCATCCCCAGCATCGTAAATACTATATAAAACCTATTAACCCCTAATCTGCCACCCACCCACATCGCCAACACTAAAATAAAGTATTAATCCCTAAACCGCCGCCCACCCACCCACATCGCTACTACTATAATAAACATATTAACGTCTAAACCGCCAGCCCCCCACATCGCTACTACTATAATAAACCTATTAACCCCTAAACCGCCGCCCCCCCACATCGCTACTACTATAATAAACCTATTAACCCCTAAACTGCCGGCCCCCCACATTGCTACTACTATAATAAACCTATTAACCCCTAAACCCCCGTCCCCCTACATCGCTACTACTATAATAAACCTATTAACCCCTAAACCGCCGGCCCCCCACATCACTACTACTATAATAAACCTATCAACCCCTAAACACCCCCCTAACTTTAAATAAACTTCCAATATAACTACCTTCAAATAAAGAAAAACTTACCTGTGAAATAAAAAAAATTATTTTAAACTATAAATAAACCGAACATAACTATTTTAAGAAAGTAAACTAAAAATTAAAACCCCTCAATTACTAAATTAAAAAACCTAACACTACGAAAAATTAAAACAAATCTAACATTACCAAAACAAAACAAACACTAAAAATTACGAAAAAATGAAAAACACTAAGGCCTAGATTTGGAGTTCGGCGGTAGCCGTCAAAACCAGCGTTAGAGGCTCCTAACGCTGGTTTTAGGCTACCGCCGGTATTTGGAGTCATTGATTAAAGGGTCTAACGCTCACTTTTCAGCCGCGACTTTTCCATACCGCAGATCCCCCTACGCCATTTGCGTATCCTGGCCTAGATTTGGAGTTCGGCGGTAGCCGTCAAAACCAGCGTTAGAGGCTCCTAACGCTGGTTTTGGCCGCCCGCTGGTATTTGGAGTAATTGATTAAAGGGTCTAACGCTCACTTTTCAGCCGCGACTTTTCCATACCGCAGATCCCCCTACGCCATTTGCGTATCCTATGTTTTCAATGGGATCTTTCTAACGCTGGGTATTTAGAGTCGTTTCTGAAGTGAGCGTTAGAGCTCTAACGACAAAACTCCAGCCGCCTGAAAATAGCAGGAGTTAAGAGCTTTCTGGCTAACGCCGGTTCATAAAGCTCTTAACTACTGTACCCTAAAGTACACTAACACCCATAAACTACCTATGTACCCCTAAACCGAGGTCCCCCCACATCGCCGCCACTCGATTAAAATTTTTAACCCCTAATCTGCCGACCGCCACCTACGTTATACTTATGTACCCCTAATCTGCTGCCCCTAACACCGCCGACCCCTATATTATATTTATTAACCCCTAACTTGCCCCCCACAACGTCGCCGCCAGCTACTTAAAATAATTAACCCCTAATCTTCCGACCGCAAATCGCCGCCACCTACGTTATCCCTATGTACCCCTAATCTGCTGCCCTAACATCGCCGACCCCTATATTATATTTATTAACCCCTAATCTGCCCCCCTCAACGACGCCGACACCTGCCTACATTTATTAACCCCTAATCTGCCGAGCGGACCTGAGCGCTACTATAATAAAGTTATGAACCCCTAACCCGCCTCACTAACCCTATAATAAATAGTATTAACCCCTAATCTGCCCTCCCTAACATCGCCGACACCTAACTTCAATTATTAACCCCTAATCTGCCGAGCGGAGCTCACCGCTATTCTAATAAATTGATTAACCCCTAAAGCTAAGTCTAACCCTAACACTAACACCCCCCTAAGTTAAATATAATTTTTATCTAACGAAATAAATTAACTCTTATTAAATAAATGATTCCTATTTAAAGCTAAATACTTACCTGTAAAATAAATCCTAATATAGCTACAATATAAATTATAATTATATTGTAGCTATTTTAGGATTAATATTTATTTTACAGGCAACTTTGTAATTATTTTAACCAGGTACAATAGCTATTAAATAGTTAAGAACTATTTAATAGTTACCTAGTTAAAATAATAACAAATTTACCTGTAAAATAAATCCTAACCTAAGATATAATTAAACCTAACACTACCCTATCAATAAAATAATTAAATAAACTACCTACAATTACCTACAATTAACCTAACACTACACTATCAATAAATTAATTAAACACAATTCCTACAAATAAATACAATTAAATAAACTAGCTAAAGTACAAAAAATAAAAAAGAACTAAGTTACAGAAAATAAAAAAATATTTACAAACATAAGAAAAATATTACAACAATTTTAAACTAATTACACCTACTCTAAGCCCCCTAATAAAATAACAAAGCCCCCCAAAATAAAAAATTCCCTACCCTATTCTAAATTAAAAAAGTTACAAGCTCTTTTACCTTACCAGCCCTGAACAGGGCCCTTTGCGGGGCATGCCCCAAGAATTTCAGCTCTTTTGCCTGTAAAAGAATAAATACAATACCCCCCCCCCAACATTACAACCCACCACCCACATACCCCTAATCTAACCCAAACCCCCCTTAAATAAACCTAACACTAAGCCCCTGAAGATCTTCCTACCTTGTCTTCACCATCCAGGTTCACCGATCCGTCCTGAAGAGCTCCTCCGATGTCCTGATCCAAGCCCAAGCGGGGGCTGAAGAGGTCCATGATCCGGTCAAAGTCTTCATCCAAGCGGGGCAGAAGAGGATCTTCCATCCGATTGAAGTCATCATCCAGGCGGCATCTTCTATGGTCTTCCATCCGGAGCGAAGCGGCAGGATCCTGAAGACCTCCAGCGCGGAACATCCATCCGGACCGACGACTGAACGACGAATGACTGTTCCTTTAAGGGACGTCATCCAAGATGGCGTCCCTCGAATTCCGATTGGCTGATAGGATTCTATCAGCCAATAGGAATTAAGGTAGGAATTTTCTGATTGGCTGATGGAATCAGCCAATCAGAATCAAGTTCAATCCGATTGGCTGATCCAATCAGCCAATCAGATTGAGCTCGCATTCTATTGGCTGTTCCGATCAGCCAATAGAATGCAAGCTCAATCTGATTGGCTGATTGGATCGGCCAATCGGATTGAACTAGATTCTGATTGGCTGATTCCATCAGCCAATCAGAAAATTCCTACCTTAATTCCGATTGGCTGATAGAATCCTATCAGCCAATCGGAATTCGAGGGACGCCATCTTGGATGACGTCCCTTAAAGGAACAGTCATTCGTCATTCAGTCGTCGGTCCGGATGGATGTTCCGCGCTGGAGGTCTTCAGGATCCTGCCGCTTCGCTCCGGATGGAAGACCATAGAAGATGCCGCCTGGATGATGACTTCAATCGGATGGAAGATCCTCTTCTGCCCCGCTTGGATGAAGACTTTGACCGGATCATGGACCTCTTCAGCCCCCGCTTGGGCTTGGATCCGGACATCGGAGGAGCTCTTCAGGACGGATCGGTGAACCTGGATGGTGAAGACAAGGTAGGAAGATCTTCAGGGGCTTAGTGTTAGGTTTATTTAAGGGGGGTTTGGGTTAGATTAGGGGTATGTGGGTGGTGGGTTGTAATGTTGGGGGGGGGTATTGTATTTATTCTTTTACAGGCAAAAGAGCTGAAATTCTTGGGGCATGCCCCGCAAAGGGCCCTGTTCAGGGCTGGTAAGGTAAAAGAGCTTGTAACTTTTTAAATTTAGAATAGGGTAGGGAATTTTTTATTTTGGGGGGCTTTGTTATTTTATTAGGGGGCTTAGAGTAGGTGTAATTAGTTTAAAATTGTTGTAATATTTTTCTTATGTTTGTAAATATTTTTTTATTTTCTGTAACTTAGTTCTTTTTTATTTTTTGTACTTTAGCTAGTTTATTTAATTGTATTTATTTGTAGGAATTGTATTTAATTTATTTATTGATAGTGTAGTGTTAGGTTAATTGTAGGTAATTGTAGGTAGTTTATTTAATTATTTTATTGATAGGGTAGTGTTAGGTTTAATTATAACTTAGGTTAGGATTTATTTTACAGGTATATTTGTTATTATTTTAACTAGGTAACTATTAAATAGTTCTTAACTATTTAATAGCTATTGCACCTGGTTAAAATAATTACAAAGTTGCCTGTAAAATAAATATTAATCCTAAAATAGCTACAATATAATTATAATTTATATTGTAGCTATATTAGGATTTATTTTACAGGTAAGTATTTAGCTTTAAATAGGAATCATTTATTTAATAAGAGTTAATTTATTTCGTTAGATGTAAATTATATTTAAGTTAGGGGGGTGTTAGTGTTAGGGTTAGACTTAGCGTTAGGGGTTAATCCATTTATTAGAATAGCGGTGAGCTCCGCTCGGAAGATTAGGGGTTAATAATTGAAGGTAGGTGTCGGCGATGTTAGGGAGGGCAGATTAGGGGTTAATACTATTTATGATAGGGTTAGTGAGGCGGATTAGGGGTTAATAACTTTATTATAGTAGCGCTCAGGTCCGCTCGGCAGATTAGGGGTTAATAAGTGTAGGCAGGTGTCGGCGACGTTGAGGGGGGCAGATTAGGGGTTAATAAATATAATATAGGGGTCGGCGATGTTAGGGCAGCAGATTATGGGTACATAGGGATAACGTAGGTTGCGGCGGTTTACGGAGCGGCAGATTAGGGGTTCAAAAAAATATGCAGGGGTCAGCGATAGCGGGGGCGGCAGATTAGGGGTTAATAAGTGTAAGGTTAGGGGTGTTTAGACTCGGGGTACATGTTAGAGTGTTAGGTGCAGACGTAGGAAGTGTTTCCCCATAGGAAACAATGGGGCTGCGTTAGGAGCTGAACGCTGCTTTTTTGCAGGTGTTAGGTTTTTTTCCAGCTCAAACAGCCCCATTGTTTCCTATGGGAGAATCGAGCACGAGCACGTTTTTGAGGCCGGCCGCATCCGTAAGCAACTCTGGTATCGAGAGTTGCATTTGCGGTAAAAATGCTCTACGCTCCTTTTTTGGAGCCTAACGCAGCATTTGTTTGAACTCTCGATACCAGAGTTAATTTTATGGTGCGGCCAGAAAAAAGCCCGCGGAGCGTTAACAGCCCTTTTACCGCCAAACTCCAAATCTAGGCCTTAGATTACAAAAAATAATAAATTAAATTATCCAAAATAATAAAAATTAAACCTAATCTCATAGCCCTATAAAAACAAAAAAAACACCCCAAAATAAAAACACCCCCTAACCTAACCATAAACTACCAATAGCCTTTAAAAGGGCCTTTTGTAGGGCATTGCCCTAAGTCAAACAGCTCTTTTACCTACAAAAATTACAAATTCCCCCATAAAAGTAACCCCCCCCCCCCACCGTATCTTACATGCAGAAATGTAAATTTAATTTAGTGTGTTGCAATGTAGGGGGCCAGCGGTTTAGTGGTTAATAGTTTTATTATAGTAGTAGCGATGTGGGGGTCCCGCGGTTTAGGAGTTAATAGTTTTATTATAGTAATAGCAATGTGGGGGTCCGGCGGTTTAGGGTTTAATAGTCTTATTATAGTAGTAGTAATGTGGGGGGGCAGGCGGTTTAGGGGTTAATAGTTTTATTATAGTAGTAGCGATGTGGGGGCTGGCGGTTTAGGGGTTAATAACTTTATTTAGTGTCGGGGGTGGCGGATTAGGGGTATTTAGACTAGAGGGTTTATGTTAGGGTGTGTGGTTTTTACATAACTTTCTTTTCCCCATAGACATCAATGGCGATCGCCATTCCGCAATTACAGGTTTTAGTTTTTTTCTAACACTTTCTCTTCATTGATGTCTATGGGGGAAAGCATGCACGAGCACGTCAAGTCAGGCCTTGGGCTTTGTGCTGTATGGAGCTTATCGCACCATATCGCAAAACAAAAGGAGTTTTTTCAGTAACTTGTAAAGGCAGCACTATGGAGAGTGCGATGCCGCTCATTGTTTTGAGTTATTTGCCCCCGGTTTAGCGCACAACTTGTAATCTTGGTGATTATTATTTACTCAATCTACCTCAAAGCTATGGCTCCTCATCTTCACTGCCAAAGAATAAGACTCTCCTATCTAGATAAATGCCTTTTACCGTATCTTACATGCAGAAATCCATCTTAAAAGGACAGTAAAGTCAAAAAATGTTGTCAAATTTTTAAACAACTTTCCAATTTATTTCTATTATCAATTTTGCTTAGTTCTCTTGTTATCCTGTGTTAAAGAGTATCATTTTTTAGCTAAGCTCAGGAGGGTACATGTGTCTATAGCAATCTGGCAGCAGGTTTTCACAAATTCCTATACATAGTTGCAAACACAGCTGCCATAGACTGTCTCAGACACTTTATGGCAGCAGAGTTTGCAACTATGTATAACATTGTTTTAAACTAACGGGTAGATTATGAGTTTTGCATTATGAGGGGTGCGGTGCTAAGGTGCAGTTTTTTCTCACCGCTCACTTACAGGTTTTTAAAAACCCGGTGTTAAAAGGCAAGAAGTGAGCGTTGAGCAAAATTGTGCTCCATACCGCACTCCAATACCAGCGCTGCTTAAGTCAGCGGTGAGCTGGTTGTACGTGCTCGTGCACGATTTCCCCATGGACATCAATGGGGAGAGCCGGCTGAGAAACAGTCTAACACCTGCCAAAAAGCAGCGTAAGACTCAGTAACGCAGCCCCATTGATTCCTATGGGGAAACACATTTTATGTTTACACCTAACACCGTAACATGAACCCCGAGTCTAAACAACCCTAATCTTACACTTATTAACCCCTAATCTGCCGCCCCGACATCGCCGACACCTACATTATACTTATTAACCCCTAATCTGCTGCATCAGACATCGCCACCACCTACATTATACTTATTAAACCCTAATCTGCTGCCCCCAATGTCGCGCGATACCTACATTGTATTTATTAACCCCTAATCTCCCTCCCCCAATGTCACCGCAACCTACCTACATTTATTAACCCCTAATCTGCCGCCCCCAACGTGGCCGCCACTATTCTAAAATTATTAACCCCTAAACCTAAGTCTAAAGTGCTAAAAAGTACACTAACACCCATAAACTACCTATTAACCCCTAAACCGAGACCCTCCCACATTGCAAACACTAAAATAAATTTTTTAACCCCTAATCTGCCGCTCTGGACATCGCCGCAACTATAATAAACATATTAACCCCGAAACCGCCGCACTCCCGCATCGCAAACACTATTTAAATATTATTGACCCCTAATCTGCCGTCCCTAACATCGCCGCCACCTACCTACATTTATTAACCCCTAATCTGCTGCCTCCAACGTCACCGCCACTATACTAAATGTATTAACCCCTAAACCTAAGTCTAACCCTAACCCTAATGCCCCCTAACTTAAATATAATTACAATAAATCTTAATAAAAATTTATATTATTACCTAAATAATTCCTATTTAAAGCGAAATACTTACCTATAAATAAACCCTAAGCTATCTACAATATAACTAATAGTTACATTGTAGCTATCTTAGGGTTTATTTTTATTTTACAGGCAAGTTTGTATTTATTTTAACTAGGTAGAATAGTTACTAAATAGTTATTAACTATTTAATAACTACCTAGCTAAAATAAATGCAAATTTGCCTGTAAAATAAAACCTAACCTAAGATACACTAACACCTAACACTACACTACAACTAAATAAATTCCCTACAATTAAATAAATTAAATTAGCTAAATCGCAAAAACAAACAAACACTAAATTACAGAAAATAAAAAACAAATTACAAGATATTTAAACTAATTACACCTAATCTAGGAGCCCTATAAAAATAAAAAGCCCCCTCAAAATAAAAAAAAACCCTAGCCTAAACTAAACTATCAATAGCCCTTAAAAGGGCCTTTTTGCGGGGCATTGCCCCAAAGTAATCAGCTCTTTTACCTGTAAAAAAAATAAAAACACCCCCTAACAGTCAAACCCACCACCCACACAACCAACCCCCCAAATAAAAGCCTAACTAAAACAACCTAAGCTCCCCATTGCCCTGAAAAGGGCATTTGTATGGGCATTGCCCTTAAAAGGGCATTTAGCTCTATTGCTGCCAAAAGCCCTAACCTAAAAATAAAACCCACTTGTCATCTTCAAGACATCCGGCATGGAGCATCCTCTTCAATCGACGTCTTCTTCGGAATGAATATCTCTTTAAGTGACGTCATCCAAGATGGCATCCCTTAGATTCTGATTGGCTGATAGAATTCTATCAGCCAATCATAATTAAGGTAGAAAAAATCCTATTGGCTGATACAATCAGCCAATAGGATTGAGCTCGCATTCTATTGGCTGTTCAAATCAGCCAATAGAATGTGAGCTTAATCCTATTGGCTGATTGGATCAGCCAATAGGATTGAAGTTCAATCCTTTTGGCTGATTGCATCAGCCAATAGGATTTTATCTACCTTATTTGCGATTGACTGATAAAATTCTATCAGCCAATCAGAATCTAAGGGACGCCATCTTGGATGACGTCACTTAAAGAGATATTCATTCCAAAGAAGACGATGATAGGAGGATGCTCCGCGCCGGATGTCTTGAAGATGGAGCCGCTCCGCGTCAGAAGGATCAAGATAGAAGATGCCGTCTGGGTGAAGACTTCTGCCCGTCTGGAAGACCACTTCTGCCGGCTTCGTTGAGGACATCTTGCCGCTTGGATGAAGACTTCTCCCAGTAAGTGAATCTTCGGGGGTTAGTGTTAGGATTTTTTTAAGAGTGTATTGGGTGGGTTTTATTTTTAGGTTTGGGCTTTGGGCAGCAGTAGAGCTAAATGCCCTTTTTAGGGCAATGCCCATACAAATGCCCTTTTCAGGGCAATGGGGAGCTTAGGTTTTTATAGTTAGGCTTTTATTTGGGGTGTTGGTTGTGGGGGTGGTGGGTTTTACTGTTGGGGGGGGGTTGTTTGTATTTTCTTTTACAGGTAAAAGAGCTGATTTATTTGGGGCAATGCCCAACAAAAGGCCCTTTAAATGGCTATTGGTAGTTTAGTTTAGGCTAGGGTTTTTTTTTATTTTGGGGGGGCTTTTTTATTTTGATAGGGCTTTTAGATTAGATGTAATTAGTTTAAATATCTATAATTTGTTTTTTATTTTCTGTAATTTAGTGTTTTTTTTTGTGATTTAGCTAATTTTATTTAATTTATTTAATTGTATTTAATGTAGGGAATTTATTTAATTGTAGTGTAGTATTAGGTGTTATTGTAACATAGGTTAGGTTTTATTTTACAGGTCAATTTGTATTTATTTTAGCTAGGTAGTTATTAAATAGTTAATAACTATTTAGTAACTATTCTACCTAGTTAAAATAAATACAAACTAGCCTGTAAAATAAAAATAAACCCTAAGCTAGCTACAATGTAACTATTGGTTATATTGTAGCTAGCTTAGGGTTTATTTTACAGGTAAGTATTTAGTTTTAAATAGGAATAATTTAGTTAATGATAGTAATTTTATTTAGATTTATTTAAATTATATTTAAGTTAGGGGGTGTTAGGGTTAGACTTAGGTTTAGGGGTTAATAAATTTAGAATTGTGGCAGCGACGTTGGGGGCGGCAGATTAGGGATTAATAAATGTAGATAGGTTGCTGCGACATTGGGGGAGGGAGATTAGGGGTTAATAAGTATAATGTAGGTGGCGGTGATGTTAGGGGCGGCAGATTAGGGGTTAAGAATATTTAACTAGTGTTTGCGAGGCGGGAGTGTGGCGGTTTAGGGGTTAATATGTTTATTATAGTGGCGGCGATGTCTGGAGCAGCAGTTTAGGGGTTAAAAATTTTATTATAGTGTTTGCGATGCGGGAGGGCCTCGGTTTAGGGGTTAATAGGTAGTTTATGGGTGTTAGTGTACTTTTTAGCACTTTAGTTATGAGTTTTATGCTACAGTGTTGTACCATAAAACTCATAACTACTGACTTTAAAATGCATTAGGAATCTTGCAGGATAGGGTGTACCGCTCACTTTTTGGCCTCCCAGGACAAACTCGGAATACCAGCGCTATGGAAGTCCCATAGAAAAAAGGCTTTACGAAGTTTACGTAAGTAGGTTTGCGGTAAGGCCACAAAAGTGTGTGGTACACCTATACCTGCAAGACTCGTAATAGCAGCGGGCGTAAAAAAGCAGCATTAGGACCTCTTGACGCTGCTTTTTTACCTTACCGCAAAACTCGTAATCTAGCCATTTGAGAAGTAAGCAAAATTGAAATAGAAGTAATTTGGAAAGTTGTTTAAAATTGCATGTTCTATCTTAAAGGGACATAAAACCCAACATTTTTCTTTCATGATTCAGATAAAGAATGTAATTTAAAACAACTTTTAAATGTACAGTACTTCTATTATCTAAGTTGCTTTATTCTAATCTCTTGGTATCCTTTGTTGAAGAAGCACTTACACACTACTGGGAGCTAGTTGAACACATCTGGTGAGCCAACAACACGAGTCATATATATGCAGCCACCAATCAGCAGCTCCTGGGCCTACCTAGGTACAATTTTCAGCAAACGATACCAAGAGAACAAAACAAATTAGATAATAGCAGGGAATTGGAAAGTTGTTTAATATGACATGCTCTTTCTGAATCATAAAATAAAAAATGTGGGTTTCATATTCCTTTAGTTATGAATGTATAATTTTGAATTTACTGTCCCTTTAATGCTAAATGGTCCTCATGAAAGAACTCCTCTTTGAATATACTTTTTTTTGCAAATTCTGCTAGGTCATTGGTACATTCCTCTATTCAGTTTGAAATGTAAAGTTTTATACAGTTTATTACTTGATTAATTTGGTTACTTATTAATTTTATAATGCATTCATTTTCAATGAATCAATTCAATTTTGCTTTTAACTTGTCTAGAACTTTACTTAGTATCAGTTTAGGTATTTTTTAAAAATGTGTATGAAAATTAGGTTTGAACTAAAAAAAAAGAGAGCAATCAGCATATCAAATTCATTTTTACAACTATTTAGAAAACTTTCAAAGATAGAAAACAATTAGTTTTTACAATAAATTTTATAGCAATGTAATAGAAAAGTATTTATAGCAATAATTAGTGTTCTGTTTTGCCTAGGATAATTAGAACACTTTAATATGTTGTAGTCAGTGAAAATGAATATTGCATAAAATGTATGTAGGAGGTTATATGTGTACTCACTAAAGCTGACAATTTGCACCACAAAAATAGAATTTGTGTTTACTCTCTATTTTACCTTCAACTGAATGCCAGGTTCAGCTACAGCTCGGAAGGGGTTTGCTTGCCAATATGTTTGCTCCATCTGTTTCCACATGACAGAGTAGAAGCTAGAACTGTCCTGATAACCAAATATAAATCCAGCATAGTCATCATCTGTTTCTGTGTTGACATGAAAGGTTCCTTCAAAGTCCACTCCATTGAATGCTGTGTAACCTTAGCAGAGTATATATATCCAATTAACTGACTGATTGAGGTGTTAAAAAGAAATGTGATGTAACAGTTATTAATACAAGTTGATTTTCTGAAGATTGCTTCAATATTTTCAGTAATTGTGTTTCTGAGATATAATGAGCATACTACAGTTGGTAAATGGCTACTAGTGTTGTCCTTTAATTAAAGTGACACTTTGAGTTCCGTTTATCAATGGGTAGGAGTGCTGTTGGCTGCAAGTTCGCATAAGTGAACCTGTACCCGAGATGTATTAGACCGCTGCTTCTTAAACCAATTCTACATCTGTTATGTGGTGTACTTCAATCCCTCCGGACTTTTCCGACTGGGGAGATTGGCGGACATTGCTTGCATGCAATTGGCTGCTCGCCAGCAGGGGGCGGCATTGCACACTAGCAGTAGTGTGCAATGGTAAATGCGGGCAGGGTAATGTTGCCCGCTAGTTGCAAATCTAGGTGGACAGGGTCGAAGATGTATGCCTCTGTCAGCCATACTTTCTTAACTTAGGTTACACGGCAGGTTCTGAAGGAGAGTTGCTGCACATGTGCAAACATATCAGCAAAAAAATATAGTGAAATAAAGATTTTAATATGATAGTACCCATGATTAGAAGGAAGCAGGGAATAACCTTAATACTACGCTTATAAAATGCCAAAATAATTGTTTAAAATAAAAGCAAAAGGTTAAGATTTCTTCCAGATTCTTTTGGGTGCTGGGTTAATCATGAAAATAGACACACTTCTGAGCTTTAGCTTAGCTCTGGGTATCAAGCCCCTCGGCACTCCCTCTTGTTGTATGTCTCTCAATCGTGCAGAGAAATAACACAGAAAACAAACAATAGTAAAGGCGTTTTTTTTTCATAGGGAATATCTCTTGTTAGAGCAAAGCTTCCCCGCGATGCGTGCGCTGGTATTTCTGAATGGATCGCAAATATTGCGCTCCGTAATCGATATTTTGCACTCCACTCGTAATCTGGCCCTTAGGGCATAATAATTAACCAGCCATTACTGGTTATTGCTAACGAGAGCTTGTGGTAGCAATTAGCGCTCTGAAAATGAACCAGCAATCCAATCTCTGGTTAATGTTCTAAAAGTGCTCCAAATGTCCTCAAAATGGGCATTGTAGTTTTTAATTAAAAAAAAAGTACTTTTTTTTTAAATTAAAAACAACTGCACTAGGTTGTTTTTAAGTTGGTGGGAGTGGGGTGTTATAAAAAAAAAAACAGCACTGAAAAGTGTGTGTTTTTTCATAGACAGCAATGTAAATATATACAGGTGGCCCTCGTTTTACAATGGTTCAATTTACACCGTTTCAGAATAACAACCTTTTTTTCCCAGTCATGTGACTGCTATTGAAAAGCATTGAGAAGCAGTGCATTTATTAAAATAGCCAGTAGGTGGAGCTGTCCGCTTGTTTTTCAGCAAAGCCAAGCAAGCTGAAATTAATCAGTTTAACCAGACATGAGCTATCAAGCAGATTTCAAAGGAACAAGATCTTCCTGTCTATAAATCAGTCCAGATTGGAATGCATAGAAAGAACTGTTTGCAGAAAAATGCAAGTGAAGTCTGTGTTGTGTGATTATTTTATTAGGTTTATAATGTTGTTTAGCAACTGTTTTTGTTCATTTAACTTAGTTTAATTATATATTCTGTGTTGTGTGATTATTTTATTAGGTTTATAATGCTGTTTAACATTTAAAGTCTTCATTTCAAAGCTTTAAAAATAATGTATTAGATGCTACTTATGACAATTTTGAGAGGGGCCTGGAACTTATCTCCCTCATTTCCCATTGACTTACATTATAAACTGGGTTTCAATTTACAACCATTCCTTCTGGAACCTAACCCCGGCGTAAACTGAGGGCTACCTGTATATATACCTGTATATATATATATATATATATACATATATATCTTTTTATGTGTTAATATGTGTATATAATTATATACATATATATTTATGTGTTAATATGTGTATATAATTACATACATATATATCTTTTTATGTGTTAATATGTGTATATAATTACATACATATATATCTTTTTATGTGTTAATATGTGTATATAATTATATACATATATATTTATGTGTTAATATGTGTATATAATTACATACATATATATCTTTTTATGTGTTAATATGTGTATATAATTATATACATATATATTTATGTGTTAATATATGTATATAATTATATACATATATATTTATGTGTTAATATGTGTATATAATTACATACATATATATTTATGTGTTAATATGTGTATATAATTATATACATATATATTTATGTGTTAATATGTGTATATAATTATATACATATATATTTATGTGTTAATATGTGTATATAATTATATACATATATATTTATGTGTTAATATGTGTATATAATTATATACATATATATTTATGTGTTAATATGTGTATATAATTATATACATATATATTTAAAAATGCTGCTACTTACCCCCTTTGCTGCGCGAAGTTCTGATGCCGTCTGTGGCGGAGCCTATGGAAGCCTATGGAAGCGAGCTCTCGTGAGTGCAATGCTTCCTAGCAATGTGTACGCAAGCTCACATTTGCATTGCGATTTACTTGTAATACTAGCGCATATCATCATGTGCTGATATTACAAAGTAGAGCACAAATCTGGCTCTTGGGGGTATATTTATTATAGTGCGAGCGGACATGATACGATGTCTGCTGCACATCGATAAATGCCGACAGCATATGCTGTCGGCATTTATCATTGCACCAGCAGTTCTTGTGAATTGCAGGTGCAATGCCGCCTCCAGCAGATTCGAGGCCAATCGGCTGCTAGCAGGGGGTGTCAATCAAACCAATCGTATTTGATCGGGTTGATTTCTGTCTGCCGCCTCAGAGCAAGCAGACAAGTTATGGAGCAGCGGTCTATAGAAGGCTCGCTGGAAACAAGGGGCATCAAGCTCTATACAGAGCTTAAAAAATCGGTCTCTTAGTGTTTGTCTTTTTAAAAAGTTGAGGCATTTAATTAATGGTTATTTGATTTAATTAAAACAGGATGAGAACTCCAAATCCATAGTATGTTCACTACAATAACAATATAATATTTCTTACCAACAGCAAGTCCTGGATCACTGTTCATTGTTTGGACAATTTCCATTCCCTAAGAAAGGACAGCATATTACAAATTAGTTATTGCACTTGAATTGGAAATTATTACTATAATCATCATAAATTAGAATGAACAAATATAAATGTGGTAACAAAATAAAACTGGCAAACAATGGAACAAAGAATAAAATATATAAGTAACAGTCCAATAATAATGATAAGAAAAGATAAAAATATTAGCTGGTAAGTGCATCTCAGAGGCCCCCAAAGCAAAATGGTGGCTCACAGTATGGTTCATACTGTTCAAAGAGCTTTAAATAAGAGAATGATGTTATATATGTTGTTTTGATTAAGATGAGGAATCCTGAGCAACATCATACCTCATTTAACACAATCCAGTTTGGATCAATTTGGGCATCACCTTCTGGATCTAATACAACTGTCTGATAATCTCTGAAGTCTGTAAGAGTAATTTCAGCATTTTCTGGACAAACATCAATTTTGTCAACTATTGCGTCCTTGTCAAAATCTCCCTCACAAGCATCGCCAATTCCATTGCCTGTAAAAGATAGATTAGTATCAAATAGCGGATGCACAACGTTCAGTTCACCAAGAATTTAGGACATATCAGAGAAAGAAAGAAGGCTGTTCCAATGGTGCAGTTACCGCTAGTAAATATGTAACAGCAGCAAATAAAACCCAAACTACAAAACAGTAACACGTATGAGGTACTGGCAATGCAGTACAGGATTATTAGCGAAGTGTTTTGTTTTTTATTTGCTATTGATTAGAGGTTACTGCATCATTGGAGCTCCCACCTTGTTTTTCTGTCATTTTTAGTTACAATTGGATCCTGCCTAGGAGAGATTAAAGGAAAATTAAACAGGATTGTAATATAAAATGTTTAATTATGTGTAGTTAAAAATCTTTGTAATATACTTAAATTCTTACGCCTAGATTACGAGTCTTGCGTTAGCCTTAAAAAGCAGCGTTGAGAGGTCCCAACGCTGCTTTTTACTGCCCGCTGGTATTACGAGTCTGGCAGGTACAGGTGTACCGCTCACTTTTTTTCCGTGACTCGAACATACCGCAAATCCACTTACGTAAATTGTGTATCCTATCTTTTCAATGGGATTTTCCTAACGCCGGTATTATGAGTCTTGGAAAAAGTGAGCCGCACACCCTCTCCTGTCAAGACTCCTACCGCATTTAAAAGTCAGTAGTTAAGAGTTTTATGGGCTAACGCTGTAACATAAAACTCTTAACTAAAGTTCTAAAAAGTACACTAACACCCATAAACTACCTATTAACCCCTAAACCGAGCACCCCCCCACATCACAAACACTTAAATAAATTTTTAACCCCTAATCTGCCGACCGGATATCGCCGCCACTTGAATAAATATATTAACCCCTAAACCGCTGCACTCCCGCCTCGCAAACACTAGTTAAATTTTATTAACCCCTAATCTGCCATCCCTAACATTGCCGACACCTACCTATATTTATTAACCCCTAATCTGCCGCCCCCAACGTCTCCGCCACTATAATAAAGGTATTAACCCCTAAATCTAAGTCTAACCCTAATCCTAACACCCCCCTAACTTAAATATAATTTAAATAAATCTAAATAAAATTACTAGTATTAAATAAATTATTCCTATTTAAAACTAAATACTTACCTATAAAATAAACCCTAAGCTAGCTACAATATAACTAATAGTTACATTGTAGCCATTTTAGGGTTTATTTTTATTTTACGGGCAACTGTATTTATTTTAACTAGGTACAATAGTTATTAAATAGTTATTAACTATTTGATAACTTCCTAGTTAAAATAAATACAAATATACCTGTAAAATAAAACCTAACAATTACACCTAAAGATACACTATAATTAAATAAATTACCTAAATTAACTACAATTAAATAAACTAAATTATGAAAAAAACCCACTAAATTACAGAAAATAATAAAATAATTACAATGTGTTTAAACTAATTACACCTAATCTAATCCCCCTAATAAAATAAAAAAGCTCCCCAAAATAAAAAAATCCCTACCCTACACTAAATTACAAATAGCCCTTAAAAGGGCTTTTTGCGAGGTATTGCCCCAAAGTAATCAGCTCTTTTACCTGTAAAAAAAAATACAATACCCCCCAACATTACAACCCACCACCCACACACCCAACCCTACTCTAAAATCCACCCAATGCCCCCTTAATAAAACCTAACACTACCCCCTTGAAGATCACCCTACCTTGAGACGTCTTCACCCAACCAGGCAGAAGAGGTCCTCCAGACGGCCAGAAGTCTTCATCCAGGCAGCATCTTCTATCTTCATCCATCCGGAGCAGAGCGGGTCCATCTTCAAGACGTCCGACACGGACCATCCTTTTCATTCGGCGGCGACTGGAACAATGATGGGTCCTTTAAATGACGTCATCCAAGATGGCGTCCCTTCAATTCCGATTGGCTGATAGAATTCTATCAGCCAATCAAAATTAAGGTAGAAAAAATCTTATTGGCTGATCCAATCAGCCAATAGGATTGAAGTTCAATCCTATTGGCTGATTAATACAGCCAATAGGATTGAGCTTGCATACTATTGGCTGATTGGAACAGCCAGTAGAATGCAAGCTCAATCCTATTGGCTGATTGGATCAGCCAATAGATGTCTTGAAAATGGACCCGCTCCACTCTGGATGGATGAAGATAGAAGATGCCGTCTGGATGAAGACTTCTGGCCATCTGGAGGATCTCTTCTGCCCGGATAGGATGAAGACTTCGGACCATCTGGAGGACCACTTCTGCCCAGTTGGGTGAAGACGTCTCAAGGTAGGGTGATCTTCAAGGGGGTAGAGTTAGGTTTTATTAAGGGGGGATTGGCTGGGTTTTAGAGTAAGGTTGGGTGTGTGGGTGGTGGGTTGTAATGTTGAGTGGGGGGGTATTGTAATTTTTTTTACAGGTAAAAGAGCTGATTACTTTGGGGCAATGCCCCGCAAAAAGTCATTTTAAGGGCTATTTGTAATAGTGTAGGGTAGGGATTTTTTTTTAATTTAGGGGGCTTTGCCCCGAAGTAATCAGCTCTTTTACCTGTAAAAAAAAATACAATACCCCCCAACATTACAACCCACCACCCACACACCTAACCCTACTCTAAAATCCACCCAATCGCCCCCTTAATAAAACCTAACACTACCCCCTTGAAGTTCACCCTACCTTGAGACGTCTTCACCGAACTGGGCAAAAGAGGTCCTCCAGATGGCCAGAAGTCTTCATCCAGGCGGCATCTTCTATCTTCATCCATCCGGAGCAGAGCGGGTCCATCTTCAAGACATCCAACACGGACCATCCTCTTCATTCGACGGCGACTGGAACATTGACGGGTCCTTTAAATGACGTCATCAAAGATGGCGCCCCTTCAATTCCGATTGGCTGATAGAATTCTATCAGCCAATCAGAATTAAGGTAGAAAAAATCTTATTGGCTGATCCAATCAGCCAATAGGATTGAAGTTCAATTCTATTGGCTGATTAAAACAGCCAATAGGATTGAGCTTGCATACTATTGGCTGATTGGAACAGCCAGTAGAATGCAAGCTCAATCCTATTGGCTGATTGGATCAGCCAATAGATGTCTTGAAAATGGACCCGCTCCGTTCTGGATGGATGAAGATAGAAGATGCCGCCTGGATGAATACTTCTGGCCATCTGGAGGACCTCTTCTGCCCGGATAGGATGAAGACTTCGGACCATCTGGAGGACCACTTCTGCCCGGTTGGGTGAAGACGTCTCAAGATAGGGTGATCTTCAAGGGGGTAGAGTTAGGTTTTATTAAGGGGGGATTGGGTGGGTTTTAGAGTAAGTTTGGGTGTGTGGGTGGTGGGTTGTAATGTTGAGTGGGGGGGGTATTGTATTTTTTTTTACAGGTAAAAGAGTTGATTACTTTGGGGCAATGCCCCGCAAAAAGTCCTTTTAAGGGCTATTTGTAATTTAGTGTAGGGTAGGGATTTTTTTTTTAATTTAGGGGGCTTTTTTATTTTATTAGGGGGATTAGATTAGGTGTAATTAGTTTAAACAAATTGTAATTATTTTATTATTTTCTGTAATTTAGTGGGGGGGTTTTCTTGTAATTTAGTTTATTTAATTTCGGCTAGATTACGAGTTTTTGTCGGTAATGGTGTGCGTGGCTAATGCACAGTTTTTTCTTACCGCTCACCTACAGTAACACTGGTATTACGGTATCTTTTAAACCCAGCGTTAGAAATCAGTGGAGCAGAGCTGGCTGAATAAAACCCTAACACCTGCAAAAAAGCAGCGTTCAGCTCCTAACGCAGCCCCATTGATTCCTATGGGGAAATAAATTTTATGTCTACACTGTGACCTAACACCCTAACATGAACCCCGAGTCTAAACACCCCTAATCTTACACTTATTAACCCCTAATCTGCCGCCCCCGCTATCACTGACACCTACATTATATTATTAACCCCTAATCTGCCACTCCGGATACCGCCGCCACCACATTTTATGTCTACACCTAACACCCTAACATGAACCCCGAGTCTAAACACCCCTAATCTTACACTTATTAACCCCTAATCTGCCGCCCCCGCTATCACTGACACCTACATTATACTTATTAACCCCTAATCTGCTGACCCCAACACCGCCGACACCTACATTTTATTTATTAGCCCCTAATCTGCTGCCCCAATGTCGCTGAAAACTACCTACAATTATTAACCCCTAATCTGCTGCCCCAACGTCACCGCCACTATAATAAAGTTATTAAACCCTAAATCTAAGTCTAACCCTAACACCCAATAACTTAAATATAATTTAAATAAATCAAAATAAATTATTCCTATTTAAAACTAAATACTTACCTATAAAATAAACCCTAAGCTAGCTACAATATAACTAATAGTTACATTTGTATCAAGCTTATAGTTTATATTTATTTTACAGGCAACTTTGTATTTATTTTAACTAGGTAGAATAGTTATTAAATAGTTATTAACTATTTAATAACTTCCTAGTTAAAATAAAGACAAATATACCTGTAATATAAATACTAACCTAAGTTACAATTACACCTAACACTACACTATCATTAAATATTACCTAAATTAACTACAATTAATTACAATTAAATTCAATAAACTAAATTACGAAAAAAAACACCCCACTAAATTACAGAAAATAATAAAATAATTAAATTTTTTTAAAACTAATTACACCTAATCTAATCCCCTAATAAAATAAAAAAAAGCCCACCAAAATAATAAAAATCCCTACCCTATACTAAATTACAAATAGCCCTCAAAAGGGCTTTTTGCGGGGCATTGCCCCAAAGTAATCAGCTCTTTTACCTGTAAAAAAAGACAGGTATAGGGTAGGGATTTTTTATTATTTTAGGGGGCTTTTTTATTTTACTAGGGGGATTAGATTAGGTGTAATTAGTTTTAAAAAAATTGTAATTATTTTATTATTTTCTGTAATTTAGTGTTTTTTTCGTAATTTAGTTTATTGAATTTTATTGTAATTAATTGTAGTTAATTTAGGTAATTTATGTAATGATAGTATAGTGTTAGGTGTAATTGTAACTTAGGTTAAGATTTATTTTACAGGTATATTTGTCTTTATTTTAACTAGGAAGTTATTAAATAGTTAATAACTATTTAATAACTATTCTACCTAGTTAAAATAAATACACAGTTGATACCTAGTTAAAATAAATACAAAGTTGCCTGTAAAATAAATATAAACCATAAGCTAGATACATATGTAACTATTAGTTATATTGTAGCTAGCTTAGGGTTTATTTTATAGGTAAGTATTTAGTTTTAAATAGGAATAATTTAGGTAATGATAGTAATAATTATTTAGATTATTTTAAATTATATTTAAGTTTGGGGGGTGTTAGGGTTAGGGTTAGACTTAGGTTTAGGGGTTAATACATTTAATATAGTTGCGGCGACGTTGGGATCGGCAGATTAGGGGTTAATAAATGTAGGTAGGTGTCGGGGATGTTAGGGACGGCAGATTATGGGTTAATAAAATTTAACTAATGTTTGCAAGGTGGGAGTGCAGCGGTTTAGGGGTTAATATATTTATTGAAGTGGCAGCAATGTCCGGTTGGCAGATTAGGGGTTAAAAATGTATTTAAGTGTTTGCGATGCGGGGGGGGGGGGCTCGGTTTAGGGGTTAATAGGTAGTTTATGGGTGTTAGTGTACTGTTTAGCACTTTAGTTAAGAGTTTTATGTTACGGCGTTAGCCCATAAAACTCTTAACTACTGACTTTTAAATGCGTTAGGAGTCTTGACAGGATTGGGTCTACCACTCACTTTTTTCAAGACTCGTAATACCGGCATTAGGCAAATCCCATTAAAAAGATAGAACACGCAATTGACGTAAGTGGATTTGCGGTATGCTCGAGTCGCGGAGGAAAAGTGAGCGGTACACCTGTACCTGTCAGACTTGTAATACCAGCGGGTGTTAAAAAGCAGCGTTGGGACCTCTCAACGCTGCTTTTTAAGGCTAATGCAAGACTCGTAATCTAGACATTTAATTGTAATTAATTGTAGTTAATTTAGGTAATTTATTTAATTATAGTGTAGTGTTAGGTGTAATTGTAACTTAGGTTAGGTTTTATTTTACAGGTATATTTGTATTTATTTTAACTAGGAAGTTATTAAATAGTTAATAACTATTTAATAACTATTGTACCTAGTTAAAATAAATACAAAGTTGCCTGTAAAATAAAAATAAATCCTAAAATGGTAGTAATATTTATTTAGATTTATTTAAGTTAGGGGGGGGTTAGGGTTAGACTTAGATTAAGTGGTTAATAACTTTATTATAGTGGGTGCAACGTTGTGGGCAGCAGATTAGGGGTTAATAATTGTAGGTAGATTGCGACGACATTGGGGGCGGCAGAATAGGGGTTAATAACTATAATGTAGGTGTCGGCGATGTTGGGGGCAATAGATTAGGGGTTCATAAGTATAAGGTAGGTGGCGGCGGTGTCTGGAGCGGAAGATTAGGGGTTAATAATTATAATGTAGGTGGCAGCGATGTTGGGGGCGGCAGATTAGGGGTTAATAAGTGTAAGATTGGGGTGTTTAGACTCGGGGTTCATGTTAGGGTGTTAGGTGTAGACATAAAATGTGTTTCCCCATTGGAATCAATGGGGCTGCGTTAGGAGCTGAACGCTGCTTTTTTGCAGGTGTTAGTTTTTTTTTGCAGCTGAATCTGCCCCATTGATTCCTATGGGGTAATCGTGCATGAGCACGTTTTGCCAGCTCACCGCTACCGTAAGCAGCGCTGGTATTGAGGTGAGATGTGGAGCTACATTTTGCTCTCCGCTCACTTTTTTGCGGCAAACGCCGGGTTTAGAAAAACCTGTAATACCAGCGTTGTCTTAAGTGAGCGGTGAGAAAAAAAGGCTTGTTAACACCGTACACCATTACCGTCAAAAACTCGTAATCTAGCCGTTCGTTTTTCTTGAATTTCACTCTGAAAATTGTTGGTTTTCTAAATTCTACTGAGTTTCTATAATGGGCTACCATGCTTAAACTTAAGTTTCCCTTTATCTATTTATCGTGCTGAGGACAATTAGGAAAATAAATAAAACTGGAAATAAAAGAGGGTTTCCAAACAAGGCTGTCTGGTACTTATTTATTATCTAAAGGGTTCTCCATACAGATAACATAAAACTAGCTCAAACAAGGCAGCACCCATTACTTTATAGAAACTAACGGCTAGATTACGAGTTTTTGTCGGTAAGGCTGTGCGGGGCTAACAAGCCTTTTTTTCTTACCGCTCACTTAAGCCAACGCTGGTATTACAGGTTTTCTTCAAGCCGGCAATAGCCTCAGAAAAGTGAGCACAGAGCAAAATTTAGCTCCACATCTCACTGTAATACCAGCGTTGCTTACGGTAGCGGTAAGCTGGCAAAACGTGCTCATGCACGATTCACCCATAGGAAACAATGGGGCTGAGCTGGCTGAAAAAAAAAAACTAACACCTGCAAAAAAGCAGCGTTCAGCTCCTAACGCAGCCCCATTGTTTCCTATGGGGAAAATAATTTTATGTCTGCACCTAACACCCTAACATGAACCCCAAGTCTAAACACCCCTAATCTTACACTTATTAACCCCTAATCTGCCATCCCCGACATCGTCGCCACCTACATTATATTATTAACCACTAATCTGCCGCTCCGGACACCGCCGACACCTACATTATACTTATGAACCCCTAATCTCTTGCCCCCAACATCGTCGCCACCTACATTATAGTTATTGACCCCTAATCTGCCCCTCCAACATCGCCGCAACTATATTAAATTTATTAACCCCTAAACCTAAGTCTAACCCTAACCCTAACACCCCCTAACTTAAATATAATTTAAATACATCTAAATAAATTTACTACAATTAAATAAATTATTCCTATATAAAACTAAATACTTACCGATAAAATAAAACCTAAGCTAGCTACAATATAACTAATAGTTACATTGTAGCTATCTTAGGATTTATATTTATTTTACAGGCAACTTTACATTTATTTTAACTAGGTGCAATAGTTATTAAATAGTTATTAACTATTTAATAGCTTCCTAGTTAAAATAAATACAAATTTACCTGTAAAATAAATCCTAACCTAAATTACAATTACACCTAACACTACACTATCATTAAATTAATTTACTAAACTACCTACAAAACTACAATTAAATTAAACAAACTAAAGTACAAAAACCCCCCCACTAAATTACAGAAAATAAAAAAAGAATTACAATTTTTTTAAACTAATTACACCTAATCTAATACCTGTAAAAAAAAATACAATAAGAATGAAGGTTCCTTTAAGTGACATCATCCAAGATGGTGTCCCTTCAATTCCGATTGGCTGATAGAATCCTATCAGCCAATCGGAATTAAGGTAGGAAAAATCCTATTGGCTGATTCAATCAGCCAATAGGATTGATCTTGCATTCTATTGGCTGTTCCAATAAGCCTACCTTAATTCAGATTGGCTGATAGGATTCTATCAGTCAATCGGAATTGAAGGGACGCCGTCTTGGATGACGTCACTTAAAGGAACCTTCATTCTTCAGTCACCGTCAGATGGAAGAGGATGCTCCGCGTTGGATGTCTTCAAGATGGACCCGAGATGGAAGAAGATAGAAGATGCCACCTGGATGAAGCCTTCTGCCGGTCTGGATGTCCTCTTCTGGCTGGATCGGATGAAGACTTCTGCCCTTTTGGAGGTCCACTTGTGCCCGGCTGTCTGAAGACGGCTCAAGGTAGGGTGATCTTCAAGGGATAGTGTAAGATTTTTTTTTAAGGGGGGATTAGGTGGGTTTTAGAGTAGGGCTTGGTGTGTGGGTGGTGGGTTTTAATGTTGGGGGGGTATTGTATTTTTTTTACAGGTAAAAGAGCTGATTACTTTGGGGCAATGCCCCGCAAAAGGCCCTTTTAAGGGCTATTTGTAATTTAGTAAAGGGTAGGGAGTTTTATTATTTTGGGGGGCTTTTTTATTTTATTAGGGGATTAGATTAGGTGTAATTAGTTTAAAAAAATTGTAATTCTTTTTTATTTTCTGTAATTTAGTGGGGTTTTTTGTACTTTAGTTTATTTAATTTAATTGTATTTAATTGTGTTTAATTGTAGGTAATTTATTTAATTAATTTAATGATAGTGTAGTGTTAGGTATAATTGTAATTTAGGTTTGGATTTATTTTACAGGTAAATGTGTACTTATTTTAACTAGGAAGTTATGAAATAGTTAATAACTATTTAATGACTATTGTACCTAGTTAAAATAAATACAAAGTTGCCTGTAAAATAAAAATAAACCCTAAGCTAGATACAATGTAACTATTAGTTATATTGTAGCTAGTTTAGGGTTTATTTTACAGGTATTTAGTTTTAAATAGGAATAATTTATTTAATGCTAGGAATATTTATTTAGATTTATTTAAATTATATTTACGTTAGGGGGTGTTAGGGTTAGACTTTGGTTTAGGGGTTAATAAATTTAATATAGTAGCGGCAATTTTGGGGGCGGCAGATTAGGGGTTAATAAATGTATTAAAGTGGCGGCGATGTCTGGTCTGCAGATTAGGGGTTAAACATTTTAGTTAAGTGTTTCCGATGTGGGGGGGGGGGGCTCGGTTTAGGGGTTAATAGGTAGTTTATGGGTGTTAGTGTACTTTTTAGCACTTTAGTTAAGAGCTTTATGTTCTGGCATTAGCCCATAAAACTCTTAACTACTGACTTTTAAATGCGGTAGGAGTCTTGTCAGGAGAGGGTGTACCGCTCACTTTTTCAGGCGATCGTAATACCCGCATTAGAAGAATCCCATTAAAAAGATAGGATATGCAATTGACATAAGGGGATTTGCGGTAAGCTAAAATCGCGGAAAAAAAGTGAGCGGTAGACCCTCTCCTGCCTGACTCGTAATACCAGTGGGCGTTAAAAAGCAGCATTGGGACCCCTCAACGCTGCTTTTTAAGGCTAACGTAAGACTCGTAATCTAGCCGTAAACTTTTACACTTATATTTGTAATATTTAAACAACTAATATAATTGTTTAAAATACAACTACATATTATTCTAAGGCAAATCTTTGCTTTGAATACATTATTATGTCTAGCATGTATTTACTGTTTGCCATCCCTTTAAGAGAAGCTGCTTACAGTTACCCCTAAGACCAGTATGAGCATCTATTTTTGAGAAAATTATCTGAAGCAGCTATTTTTGATTGGTAGCATTTGTCGTGTGCACACTTTGCTTTTTTGCATGTTAATGTCATTTTAATCTTAGATTAGGTAAACATGAGAAAACCTATGAAAACAGGCTTTTCTCAGGCTTTTCAATAGTATTTCTGCACACCAACACAGATACAAAATATACAAGGCCAATGCAAAATTAAAGAACAACTAACATAAGCAACTGATGAACATATGTAGAAATGTAATAGAATTAAAGTGTGATATGAGCTATATTTTTAAAAATGTAATAAACCACAAACTGATAATATATATTAACAAGTGAAGTGAGAATACATGGTAACATAAAGGGACAGAAGAGAGGTCATATAACAGACCCTGTTTATATAATACTGATTAGTGAAGTGTATTTAATAGATTCCTATGGCATGGTTAAAAAAATAGTCCCCAGTATACACTCACTAACTGTACCCACACTGTGCCTCACCCCTAGAGGCCCATTTATCAAGCTCCTGCAGGCTCGCCAGAAACAGCAGTTATGAAGCAGCGTTCTAAAGACTGCTCTGAGCAGGCGGACAGATATCACCGCAATTCAACCCGATTGAGTACGATTGGGTTGATTGACACTCCCCTGCTGGCGGCCGATCTGCAGGGGGCGGCATTGCACCAGCAGCTCACAAGAGCTGCTGGTGCAATGCTGAATACGGAGAGCGTATTGCTCTCCGCATTCAGTGACGTCTGGCAAGAGCTGCTGGTGCAATGCTGAATACGGAGAGCGTATTGCTCTCCGCATTCAGTGACGTCTGGCAAGAGCTGCTGGTGCAATGCTGAATACGGAGAGCGTATTGCTCTCCGCATTCAGTGACGTCTGGCAAGAGCTGCTGGTGCAATGCTGAATACGGAGAGCGTATTGCTCTCCGCATTCAGCGAGGTCTGGCAGACCTGATCCACACTGTCGGATCAGGTCCGCCAGACCTTTGATAAATAGGCCTCTTGGGGCTCCATGTACGAAGCAGCGACAGCTCCTCCGGAGCCTTTGCGGGGCAGGTTTGCATATGCGAGCCTGCTTCCCGCAATGTCATTAGACCGCTGCTTCTTACACCCTATGCCACCTCTGAGGTGGCGAGGGAAAATCACAAAGAGCTTGCTCACTCGCGGGGATTGACAGCCCCTTCAGTCAAATGATTGGTCGCGCGAATGAAGGGTGTAATGATACATACGGGCAAGCGGATCAACAGATTATTATTTATAATTATTATTGATCTGTCTCCTGATGTTTGCTACACTCTCATAAAGTCCTTACATTTTACCTGAATTTATGTAAATGTGATTTAATAAATGTGCAGGTATAAAAATATAATTTCTGAAAATATAAACTGGAAATTGGCAAACACCCTAGTGAGTGTTGCACTCGTATACTGATGATAAATTAGTGTGTTGACTAAACAAATGATACTTCAGATTTACTGTAACTCCCATTACTTACCATTAGAATCTTTTTGATCAGAGTTAGGAACAAGTCTGCAGTTATCAGGCCCTGGAGGTGAAACATCTGGAATACCATCGTTATCGTCATCATCATCACATTCATCCCCCATGCCGTCCCTGTCAGTATCCAGCTGTGAGCTGTTAATATCTGATGGACAATTATCTCTTGAATCCTGATGTCCATCTCCATCTCTGTTAATAAAATATGCAATAACAACTCTAAGTGGGTACCAAAAGGAATTCAGTTGTATAAATATTAGATTTGTGCATTTGTCAGTTTTGTTCACTGTCAAATGCGTTAGTAGGAGGTTATTTTCTGTATTTGTCTCTTTTCAGAGCTGAATATCCTCTTGTGCAAGAGATACACACTAAGAACTGTGTCAAACCAGATCTTAGTGTGTTTCCCTTGCACAACAGGATATTTGTCCCCCGAAAACAGTCCAATACCGAAAATAACCTCCTACTTTCACATTCGGCAGTGAACTAAACCTCCTCTATTGATACTAACAATGTGATTTTGTGAGTTTAGATCAACTAAGGTTCATATAATTTAATGTTTCAGTGTTTTGAAACTAAAGGAAAAAAATTATAGAAACATAGATTTTGACTGCAGAAAAGAACCAAAAGACCCATTGTGTAAGCCCATATTTCTTTAGAAGTGTAAGCATAAATAGTTCTTAGGAGAGGCTTCTGCATATCCCAGGTATTATTATTATTTATTTATAAAGAACCAACAGATTCCGCAGCGCTGTCCATGGGTACAAAAATAAAACTACAGTACAATACAATATAAAAGACACCAGACAAAGTTTAACAAACAAATACAGGGAGAATTGAGGGCCCTGTTCCTGTGGGAACTTACAATCTAGATGGGTAGGAGGGTGAGAAACAGGAGGTGAGGACTGCAAAGGTGAGAATGATGTTAGTGTGGAGTTAGATGGGGTCAGCAATTAGGCAAGTGAAATTAATTTGTTACTGAGTTGGGTAATAAGCTTCCCTGAACAAAAAGGTCTTTAGGGAGCGTTTAAAGGAGGAAAGGTTAGGGGAGAGTCTGAGAGCTCTAGGAAGTGCATTCCAGATGGTTGGTGCCACATGAGAGAAGTCCTGTAGCCTAGCATGGGAGGAGGTGATGGTAGAAGATGCAAGGAGCAGGTCATTGTTGGATCTTAGGGGGCGGGCTGGAGTGTATTTGTTGATGAGTGAGGACAGGTAGGGGGGGCTGCATTGGTAAGGGCTTTGTTGGTCAGGATGAGAATTTTGAATTTAATTCTACTGTGGATGGGTAGCCAGTGAAGTGACTTGCAGAGAGGTGCAGCACATACAGAGCATCGGGAGAGGTGGATTAGCCTAGCAGGGGCATTTAGGATGGATTGAAGAGTGGAGAGGCGGGAGAGAGGGAGGCCAGTTAGTAGGTTATTACAGTAGTCAAGTCGGGAGATTACCAGGGAGTGGATTAGCTGTTTAGTAGTTTCAGCATTAAGAAACGGACGAATTTTGGAGATATTGCGTAGGTGGTTGCGACAGGAGGAAGAAAGCAATTGGATGTGGGGTATGAAGGACAGATTGGAGTCAAGTGTAACTCCTAGGCAGCGACTTGGGGTGATGGGGAGATAGTGGTGTCACCAACAGTGATTGAAAAGTTAGTAACCGGGGTAGAATTAGAGGGGGGAATTAGAAGGAGCTCAGTCTTGGACATATTGATTTTTAGGTGGTGAGAGGCCATCCAAGAAGAAATGCCAGATAAGCAGACACTGATGTGAGAAAGGACAGAAGGAAAGAGTGAAGGGGTAGATAGGTAGATCTGAGTATCATCAGCATAGAGGTGGTAGTTGAAGCCATAGCTACTTCTTAAGCCATAGCTAAGTTTACCCAGTTAGGAAGTATAAATAGAGAAGAGTAGAGGACCCAGAACAGAGCCTTGAGGTACTCCAACAGACAGAGGCAATGGAGAGGAGGAGTCGCCAGCAAAGGAGACAGAAAAGGACCTATTAGAGAGATAAGAGTGGATCCAGGATAGGGCATTATCAGAGAGCCCAAGGGAGCTGAGGTATTATCCAATTCCCTTTGCAATCTTTGCCATCAGCCCTATTTGCAGTTAAATCCATGAACCAATAGCCCTCTCTATAAAGAAGTACTTCTGTAAATTAATGAACCTTCTCTCCAAATTTAGATCATGGTCCTTTTTTCTGTTGCTTCCTTTATTGAGAAAAATCCTTTCAACCTCAGCTTTATTATATTTCTTAATATACTTAAAGTTATCCCTCATATAAACTCTCCTCTACTCTAAGCTCATGAAATCTTTCCTGATAAGATTTATTTTTAGACAATGTACTATTTTAGAAGCCTCCTTTGAATAGTTTTTAGTTTACTTCTATGGTTTTCAAGATACGGTTACCAGAACTGCACACAATATTCAAAATGCGGTCTAACTACTGATGTGTAAAGTGAAATAAGAACATCACTTTTTCGGCTGCTATTACTTCTTACTTGTCCCACAGCAGCTCTCTAAACTCCGCACCTCCGGCCGCCCACAGCACAGCGCTCTTCTTCAATGAGTTGATGTTTCCACCTCTAAACCAATAGCCGTACTTGTCATCTTGTTCTGTATGCTAGCACCACTGTTGATTTTTAGTGGTGGAAACGTCACCTCATTGAAGAAGAGCACTGCGCTGTGGGCGACAGGAGGCGCTGAGTTTAACAAGCTGCAGTGGCACAGACAGGGTGAGTTTAGCGTCCTTTTTTTTACTAAGTGATCAATGAAACAACCATTTATTTTTAGCGATCACTTTAACTGATGCCCTACTGAATTGTTTATCAAATTTCAAATCATGTGAATGTCACGTGTTTAACTACTAGAGACTCTGTTCAACTTAGTTCCTTGTTATACAGTGTTAATGTTTATGTGATAACTGCTCCTTTGTTGCTGACTGCAACTGCCTTGTTTTTTTTAAATGTCTTTTTACTGAAGGAAACCAAGACAGCAGAGATTGTGGGAAGAAGACCAGCGGGGAACTGAATGTTGGTTGCTAAATCCATTTTATTCAAATTGTACTGTTGTCAATAAAGTTAGTTTTCTGCTTAAACTCAATTAGACACAGTGTTGTCTAGACATGTGCAGCCGCAAAAAATTCGGTTTGGTTCGGACCGATTAGAATTCGGAAGAAATCGAATGAATTTGTTTCGGATTCATTCAGATTCTTTCGCATTCGTGGGAAATTCGGTTTGGTTCGATTCGGTTTGATTCGCTTCGAATCGATTCGGAATTTCGGTCAGTGTTAACTTGGATGTGCTGTGTATTACACTAGTATACTGTACAATACTAGTGTAATACAAGGCCATCCGAATCTACCGAATAAATTCGAATCGATTCGGATTTATTCGGTAGATTCGGCACTACCGCAATTCGGAATTCGAATCGATCCGAATCTCCGAATTCGACAAAATTTGTCCGAATTTCGATTCGGACCGAACCGAATCGCACATGTCTAGTGTTGTCTGTTCTATTGAGGGAAATTGAGAGTAATCAGTGTACAAAGCTTTTAAGGGCTGTTCTCTGCAAGTATCTAAGGGACACAGGAGGGAATCAGCGACAACAGACAAGGGACAGCATAATCCTTGGTAGCAGGTCTGTTACAGTGAAATTATAATTCCTCTTAATAAGTCTTGTTCCTCTTTTGTTACTGTGAATAAAGAGGCATTCAGTCCTCACCTCTTGTTTCTTAACCTCCTACCCTTCTAGATTGTAAATTCCCCAAAGAATAGGGTCCTCAATTCCTTCTGTGTTTGTTTGTCAAATTTTATATTGTCTCTTACAAGTATATCATTGTTTTACTTATATTAATTGTACCCATGGACAGCCCTGCGGAATATGTTGGCGCTTTATAAATAAAGTATAATAATAAATAGTTAACATTTATATTTTTAACTCATAAATGCATAATTTTCTTTCATGTAATTAGCAAGAGTCCATGAGCTAGTGACGTATGGGATATACATTCCTACCAGGAGGGGCAAAGTTTCCCAAACCTCAAAATGCCTATAAATACACCCCTCACCACACCCACAATTCAGTTTTACAAACTTTGCCTCCTATGGAGGTGGTGAAGTAAGTTTGTGCTAGATTCTACGTTGATATGCGCTCCGCAGCAAGTTGGAGCCCGGTTTTCCTCTCAGCGTGCAGTGAATGTCAGAGGGATGTGAGGAGAGTATTGCCTATTTGAATGCAGTGATCTCCTTCTACGGGGTCTATTTCATAGGTTCTCTGTTATCGGTCGTAGAGATTCATCTCTTACCTCCCTTTTCAGATCGACGATATACTCTTATTTATATACCATTACCTCTGCTGATTTTCGTTTCAGTACTGGTTTGGCTTTCTACAAACGTGTAGATGAGTGTCCTGGGGTAAGTAAATCTTATTTTCTGTGACACTCTAAGCTATGGTTGGGCACTTTATTTATAAAGTTCTAAATATATGTATTCAAACATTTATTTGCCTTGACTCAGAATGTTCAACATTCCTTATTTTCAGACAGTCAGTTTCATTTTATTGCGTCATTCTTGGCGCGGACTTTTTTGGCGCAAAAAATCTTTTCTGTTTCCGGCGTCATACGTGTCGCCGGAAGTTGCGTCATTTTTTGACGTCCTTTTGCGCCAAAAATGTCGGCGTTCCGGATGTGGCGTCATTTTTTGACGTCCTTTTGCGCCAAAAATGTCGGCGTTCCGGATGTGGCGTCATTTTTGGCGCCAAAAAGCATTTAGGCGCCAAACAATGTGGGCGTATTATTTGGCGCCAAAAAATATGGGCGTCGCTTTTGTCTCCACATTATTTCAGTATGATTTTTTCTTTGCTTCTGGTTACTAGAAGCTTGTTTATTGGCATTTTTTCCCATTCCTGAAACTGTCATTTAAGGAATTTGATCAGTTTTGCTTTATATGTTGTTTTTTCTCTTACATATTGCAAGATGTCTCACGTTGCATCTGAGTCAGAAGATACTTCAGGAAAATCGCTGTCTAGTGCTGGAACTACCAAAGCTAAGTGTATCTGCTGTAAACTTTTGGTAGCTATTCCTCCGGCTGTTGTTTGTATTAATTGTCATGACAAACTTGTTAAAGCAGATAATATTTCCTTTAGTAATGTACCATTGCCTGTTGCAGTTCCCTCAACATCTAAGGTGCAGAATGTTCCTGATAACATAAGAGATTTTGTTTCTGAATCCATCAAGAAGGCTATGTATGTTATTTCTCCTTCTAGTAAACATAAAAAATCTTTTAAAACTTCTCTCTCTACAGATGAATTTTTAAATGAACATCATCATTCTGATTCTGATGACTCTTCTGGTTCAGAGGATTCTGTCTCAGAGATTGATGCTGATAAATCTTCATATTTATTTAAAATGGAATTTATTCGTTCTTTACTTAAAGAAGTACTAATTGCTTTAGAAATAGAGGATTCTGGTCCTCTTGATACTAATTCTAAACGTTTAGATAAGGTGTTTAAATCTCCTGTGGTTATTCCAGAAGTTTTTCCTGTTCCTAATGCTATTTCTGAAGTAATTTCCAGAGAATGGGATAAATTGGGTAATTAATTTACTCCTTCTAAACGTTTTAAGCAATTATATCCTGTGCCGTCTGACAGATTAGAATTTTGGGACAAAATCCCTAAAGTTGATGGGGCTATTTCTACCCTTGCTAAACGTACTACTATTCCTAAGTCAGATGGTACTTCGTTTAAAGATCCTTTAGATAGGAAAATTGAATCCTTTCTAAGAAAAGCTTATCTGTGTTTAGGTAATCTTCTTAGACCTGCTATATCTTTGGCTGATGTTGCTGCAGCTTCAACTTTTTGGTTGGAGACTTTAGCGCAACAAGTAACAGATCATGATTCTCATAATATTATTCTTCTTCTTCAGCATGCTAATAATTTTATCTGTGATGCCATTTTTGATATTATCAGAGTTGATGTCAGGTTTATGTCTCTAGCTATTTTAGCTAGAAGAGCTTTATGGCTTAAAACTTGGAATGCTGATATGGCTTCTAAATCAACTCTACTTTCCATTTCTTTCCAGGGTAACAAATTATTTGGTTCTCAGTTGGATTCCATTATCTCAACTGTTACTGGTGGGAAAGGAACTTTTTTACCACAGGATAAAAAATCTAAGGGTAAAAACAGGGCTAATAATCGTTTTCGTTCCTTTCGTTTCAACAAAGAACAAAAGCCTGATCCTTCATCCTCAGGAGCAGTTTCAGTTTGGAAACCATCTCCAGTCTGGAATAAATCCAAGCCTTCTAGAAAGGCAAAGCCTGCTTCTAAGTCCACATGAAGGTGCGGCCCTCATTCCAGCTCAGCTGGTAGGGGGCAGGTTACGTTTTTTCAAAGAAATTTGGATCAATTCTGTTCACAATCTTTGGATTCAGAACATTGTTTCAGAAGGGTACAGAATTGGTTTCAAGATGAGACCTCCTGCAAAGAGATTTTTTCTTTCCCGTGTCCCAGTAAATCCAGTGAAAGCTCAAGCATTTCTGAATTGTGTTTCAGATCTAGAGTTGGCTGGAGTAATTATGCCAGTTCCAGTTCTGGAACAGGGGATGGGGTTTTATTCAAATCTCTTCATTGTACCAAAGAAGGAGAATTCCTTCAGACCAGTTCTGGATCTAAAAATATTGAATCGTTATGTAAGGATACCAACGTTCAAAATGGTAACTGTAAGGACTATCTTGCCTTTTGTTCAGCAAGGGCATTATATGTCCACAATAGATTTACAGGATGCTTATCTGCATATTCCGATTCATCCAGATCATTATCAGTTCCTGAGATTCTCTTTTCTGGACAAGCATTACCAGTTTGTGGCTCTGCCGTTTGGCCTAGCTACAGCTCCAAGAATTTTTACAAAAGTTCTCGGTGCCCTTCTGTCTGTAATCAGAGAACAGGGTATTGTGGTATTTCCTTATTTGGACGATATCTTGGTACTTGCTCAGTCTTTACATTTAGCAGAATCTCATACGAATCGACGTGTGTTGTTTCTTCAAGATCATGGTTGGAGGATCAATTTACCAAAAAGTGAATTGATTCCTCAGACAAGGGTAACTTTTCTGGGTTTCCAGATAGATTCAGTGTCCATGACTCTGTCTTTAACAGACAAGAGACGTCTAAAATTGATTTCAGCTTGTCGAAACCTTCAGTCACAATCATTCCCTTCGGTAGCCTTATGCATGGAAATTCTAGGTCTTATGACTGCTGCATCGGACGCGATCCCCTTTGCTCGTTTTCACATGCGACCTCTTCAGCTCTGTATGCTGAATCAATGGTGCAGGGATTACACTTAGATATCTCATTTAATATCTTTAAAACCGATTGTACGACACTCTCTAACGTGGTGGACAGATCACCATCGTTTAATTCAGGGGGCTTCTTTTGTGCTTCCGACCTGGACTGTAATTTCAACAGATGCAAGTCTCACAGGTTGGGGAGCTGTGTGGGGATCTCTGACGGCACAAGGAGTTTGGGAATCTCAGGAGGTGAGATTACCGATCAATATTTTGGAACTCCGTGCAATTTTCAGAGCTCTTCAGTCTTGGCCTCTTCTGAAGAGAGAATCGTTCATTTGTTTTCAGACAGACAATGTCACAACTGTGGCATACATCAATCATCAAGGAGGGACTCACAGTCCTCTGGCTATGAAAGAAGTATCTCGAATTCTGGTTTGGGCGGAATCCAGCTCCTGTCTAATCTCTGCGGTTCATATCCCAGGTATAGACAATTGGGAAGCGGATTATCTCAGTCGCCAAACGTTACATCCGGGCGAATGGTCTCTTCACCCAGAGGTATTTCTTCAGATTGTTCAAATGTGGGGACTTCCAGAAATAGATCTGATGGCCTCTCATCTAAACAAGAAACTTCCCAGGTATCTGTCCAGATCCAGGGATCCTCAAGCGGAAGCAGTGGATGCATTGTCACTTCCTTGGAAGTATCATCCTGCCTATATCTTTCCGCCTCTAGTTCTTCTTCCAAGAGTAATCTCCAAGATTCTGAAGGAATGCTCGTTTGTTCTGCTGGTAGCTCCGGCATGGCCTCACAGGTTTTGGTATGCGGATCTTGTCCGGATGGCCTCTTGCCATCCGTTGACTCTTCCGCTACGACCAGACCTTCTGTCGCAAGGTCCTTTTTTCCATCAGGATCTCAAATCCTTAAATTTAAAGGTATGGAGATTGAACGCTTGATTCTTAGTCAAAGAGGTTTCTCTGACTCTGTGATTAATACTATGTTACAGGCTCGTAAATCTGTATCCAGAGAGATATATTATAGAGTCTGGAAGACTTATATTTCTTGGTGTCTTTCTCATCATTTTTCTTGGCATTCTTTTAGAATTCCAAGAATTTTACAGTTTCTTCAGGATGGTTTAGATAAAGGTTTGTCCGCAAGTTCCTTGAAAGGACAAATCTCTGCTCTTTCTGTTCTTTTTCACAGAAAGATTGCTAATCTTCCTGATATTCATTGTTTTGTACAAGCTTTGGTTCGTATAAAACCTGTCATTAAGTCAATTTCTCCTCCTTGGAGTTTGAATTTGGTTCTAGGGGCTCTTCAAGCTCCTCCGTTTGAACCTATGCATTCATTGGACATTAAATTACTTTCTTGGAAAGTTTTGTTCCTTTTGGCAATCTCTTCTGCCAGAAGAGTTTCTGAATTATCTGCTCTTTCTTGTGAGTCTCCTTTTCTGATTTTTCATCAGGATAAGGCAGTGTTGCGAACTTCTTTTGAATTTTTACCTAAAGTTGTGAATTCCAACAACATTAGTAGAGATATTGTGGTTCCTTCATTATGTCCTAATCCTAAGAATTCTAAGGAGAAATCGTTACATTCTTTGGATGTTGTTAGAGCTTTGAAATATTATGTTGAAGCTACTAAGTCTTTCCGAAAGACTTCTAGTTTATTTGTTATCTTTTCCGGTTCTAGAAAAGGCCAGAAAGCTTCTGCCATTTCTTTGGCATCTTGGTTGAAATCTTTAATTCATCTTGCCTATGTTGAGTCGGGTAAAACTCCGCCTCAAAGGATTACAGCTCATTCTACTAGGTCAGTTTCTACTTCCTGGGCGTTTAGGAATGAAGCTTCGATTGATCAGATTTGCAAAGCAGCAACTTGGTCCTCTTTGCATACTTTTACTAAATTCTACCATTTTGATGTATTTTCTTCTTCTGAAGCAGTTTTTGGTAGAAAAGTACTTCAGGCAGCGGTTTCAGTTTGAATCTTCTGCTTATGTTTTTCATTAAACTTTATTTTGGGTGTGGATTATTTTCAGCAGGAATTGGCTGTCTTTATTTTATCCCTCCCTCTCTAGTGACTCTTGCGTGGAAAGATCCACATCTTGGGTAATCATTATCCCATACGTCACTAGCTCATGGACTCTTGCTAATTACATGAAAGAAAACATAATTTATGTAAGAACTTACCTGATAAATTCATTTCTTTCATATTAGCAAGAGTCCATGAGGCCCGCCCTTTTTTTAGGGTGGTTATGATTTTGATGTGTTTTCTTCTTCTGAAGCCGTTTTTGGTAGAAAAGTACTTCAGGCAGCGGTTTCAGTTTGATTCTTCTGCTTATAATTTCAGTTTTTTTTCATTATAAGATTTAAACTTTATTTTGGGTGTGGATTATTTTCAGCGGAATTGGCTGTCTTTATTTTATCCCTCCCTCTCTAGTGACTCTTGCATGGAAGATCCACATCTTGGGTAGTCATTATCCCATACGTCACTAGCTCATGGACTCTTACTAATTACATGAAAGAAAACATAATTTATGTAAGAACTTACATGATAAATTAATTTCTTTCATATTAGCTAGAGTCCATGAGGCCCACCCTTTTTTTGTGGTGGTTATGATTTTTTTTGTATAAAGCACAATTATTCCAATTCCTTATTTTTTATGCTTTCGCACTTTTTTTCTTATCACCCCACTTCTTGGCTATTCGTTAAACTGAATTGTGGGTGTGGTGAGGGGTGTATTTATAGGCATTTTGAGGTTTGGGAAACTTTGCCCCTCCTGGTAGGAATGTATATCCCATACGTCACTAGCTCATGGACTCTTGCTAATATGAAAGAAATGAATTTATCAGGTTCTTACATAAATTATGTTTTTGCAAATCTATGTTTTTTTTAATAAAAATACACAAATATTACAGACCTGACAATGTAAATATATTTAGGCGTCAAATACATGCTCATAAGCAAGGTTGTAAAGTAATTGGTTTACATTACTTATGAGCTAATCAAGTAAAGCTATTATGAAAAAGAATACAGCAAATGCATATGAATGTTTATACTGTAACTATTGATACTTTATTTACTGTATTGAGAAACTTTGGGATCAGATCCAAGCAGATAGTGGAAAAATCATTCATATGATGCAATGGCTTCAGTGATCGCAATCCCCTGACCAATCTCTGTTTAAAAAAATGTCCCCAAATGTTGGGGCAGGTAAGTAACTACAGGGGACTCAGAAGTTTCAACTAAGACAGGGGCCACACATTTTGGACTCCTTCTTGCCCTTTAGTCAGTAATGGCATTCATACAGGGATAGGGTTGCCATATTTCCACTTTAAAAGTGCACCCTTATGACAAATACATATGTCAGTGGCTTTTTTAAAAAAAAATGTTTATTATGATCATGTCAAACTAATCTAATTAGATTTTATGGGGTAGATTTATCAACTGTCCGCTGTAGCAGATCATGTCTCCCCAACATCGATAAATGCCGACAGCATACGCTGTTGGCATTTATCATTGTACAAGCATTTCTGATGAAATGCTTGTGCAATGCTGCCCCCTGATCATTCGCTGCCAATCGGCCGCTATCAGGGGTGTCAATCATCCTGATCATACCTGATCCGGATGATTGCTGTCCGCCACCTCAAAGTTGCGTAAGGTCATTAGGTCAGTGTAGGATGAAATTGCTTTACAAGGTGATATACAAAAATTAGAAGAATGGGCAGGTAAATGGAAAATGAGATTTAATACTGGAAAATGCAAGGTTCTACATTTTGTAACTAAAAATAAGCAGTCAACCTATTATTTAAATGGGACTAGACTTAGCAAAACAGAGGAGGAAAAACATTTGGGAGTAGTAATAGATAACAAGTTAAAGATGAGTGCACAGGGGTGAAGCGAACAGCCGACCATAATGGCCGCATCTCACTAAAGCTCCGTTAATGGACCAGGTGTCAAAGCTTATGAAAGACACTGACACAACCTAAGATCTCAAGTTCGGTCTCGGAACTGCAATATAGAAGCTTCAAAATCAAACTGGATAATTTTCATTTCTGCCCAAGCACCCGGTGCAGTATTAAGACCGCTCAACGTATCAGAGGCCTATACTAATAAAGTTCTGCGCACGTTATTTTACATGTGGCCTCTCCGACATATAACTTTTGCTACTAAGCTGAGCTGCTCGCAACAGCGACAAGACACGGTCACATACTACCAAATGGATCCCATGCTGTAACAACACTCATGCAATTTACAGGTCAGAGTGAGTACATATTGAGCAACACATTGCACAAACATAAGGGCGCCACATACCCCAGCATTTCAACATTAAAGCATGGCATATATATATTGCCCAGAGACTGGGATAAATATAGGGTTACTTTCCCCTCCTGTGGATTTCTATGAGCCTCAGATGATATATTAAAACACTGAACACACTTTCAACTGATACTTTTTTGGCGCCATCAAATACTGCAAGAGACGCTGCAACCACACAATCACCTATGCAGCTCTGAATATTTGACTGCATCCTAATGTGACTTTTACCTTTATCACCACATATCTGATAAATATTATACTAAATATTGGAACAAATAAAGTCACTCCACTTATACATCACCAATACCACCAGCTCTCAACTTTACAAGGCATATACTCCCCCTTTCTTTCCTGTTGCTCACGGTAGCAGTGGGTCATATCCACTAGTTCTTTCACCGTGATCGCCCTGTGAGGGTAAACTCCCTGGGGAGTATAGCGCATCTAGGAAGAATTTAATAACCACTTACAAGGCACCAGCAAAGAAACCTTTCCTTTCTGCCTACATACTGATATACAATCCACAAGATGTCAAAGAGGAGGCCCACAAAGAGCAATAAGATGCAAAAGACGTCACAACACAGCCAAAGTACAGTAAACACCTTCTTTAAGCAAATGGAACAGGCTAAAAACAAAAAAGACCCTGAGTTATCACAGATAGCTACTGACGACAACTCATGTGACATGGCGAACAACTCTGGCTGCCCTTCTCCATCAACTCAGGAAGATAGAGATGACACCCCAATTACATACAGATCAATGGAAGCACTCATTGAGCAAGTTAAATCCTGTATCAAAAATGAATGTGCAGACTTGAAGAAAGAGATCAATGATCTTAGCTACAGAGTTGATTCGCTTGAAGAACACAAATTTGTTATGTCACAAAAAGTAGCGGATCTAACATCTAGACAATCACAGCAAAACCAACATATAAACGATCCTGAAGACAAACTGGAGGACTTGGAAAATTGTTCTAGATGTGGCAACCTGTGATTCAGGGGTATCCCTGAACAGTGATGAACACTAAAATTCAAGATTATCTCCAAGCCTTTTTTGCAGAATTAGCAGGAGGCAACACAGACGAACACCCTACTATACCTCTTGATAGAGCTCATAGGGCCCTGCGCCCTAAACCATCTGATGATTCACCACCAAGAGACATTGTTGTCCATTTTCAATGCTACAAGCAGAAAGAAGAGATATACAATATCGCCAGGAAGTGACAGGCAATAACGTTCCGAGGACACCGAATCCAAATATTTCAAGATCTCTCCCTAAGAACTCTCCAAAGGAGAAGAGACTTTTCATCTCTAACTACCTATTTACGCACTTTAAACATTCCTTATAGATGGGGGTTTCCTACATCAATAATCACCACGAAGAACGGCAAAAAAATTGAATGTTCCTCTTTGTCTGACATAGGCAAATTTTGCAACATGATGAATAGTTCGCTGCCTTACAAAAGAGACCCTCAGCCATCTCCTAGACAACCAAACTGGTCAGGACTCTCCTAAACCTCAGAGGCGCCCGGGGCCTGACACAATGTCTAGGCAACATAAAAGAAGACAGACCACTCTGGCCAATCTGGTGGAAATGGACACAGAACCTCCAGGATGAGTAAATATGTCTGCTTGCTTCTTTCTTTCCATTATTTCCCAGGGCAACCTGTTGCTACTAAGCAATCATATGGCTAAAGTATACCCTAGTAACTTTACTGTACAAGTAGTGAAGTGTTAGCCAGACTGACGTAGCAGGTCCCCTTCCATTCATGAGAAATCTGTTTGTATTCAACCTAGATAGAGTTTATTGTTCAAGTTATAATATATGTTTGTTTCCAGGTTTTATTGAATGTATTCTAAAACATATGTTTATCTGTTTTAAATAACAATGTTCTCATATGTACGTTTAACGTTAATATGCACTTGTAGAATTGTGACTTCTGCATAGACTTAACTCAAACATCTTAAAATAAGAAAAGCATTGCCATATGTATTAATGTACTTTAATGACCAGAGATTTGACATTTCACTGAAGGACTTTCTAGCTCAAGATCTTAGGACTGTGTGAATTCCCTATACTCTCTTCCTTTTTTATTTAGGCACCCGGTCTGTTTTATAGCTCCCTACTTAGTTAATAAACCGCCAGGATTTGTGCAGCACTCAAACTGACACAGCTCATGAAAGTTATCATTTCAGACACCCTTCCCTCAGAAACCCATATTAGGTTATATTATCTACTAATCCTTTCACATAAGCTCGATCCAATACTCTGTTTGACCCCCTCTGATATACTTATCTGTTTCTATACCTACTTTCTTTAGTTCCTAGTTCATAATGAACATGACAACACATCATAGGACAGGCATACTACACATTGCAACTCAAAACGTTAAGGGCTTCCTCTCAGCGGAAAAAAACGGTCTATAGCCTACTATGATTTTTATAAAAAAACATAGACATTATCATGACCCAGGAAACCCATTTAAAAAAACACAACGAACCTACATTATCCATGAGATATTATGATAAACACTTTTTTAGCTCGGATTCCCATAGGAAAAATGGTGTATGTATTTCTTCAAGCGCAATACTCCCTTCAAACTCTTGCAAAGTACGCCGATAAAGAGGGCAGAATTCTGATTCTGGTTGGACTCTGCTATGGGAGCCCGGTCACACTGGCAAATATCTATGCTCCAAACAAACCCACTCTGTTTTATTTCAGATCTTTAGTCAATACATTGCTAGACATTTTGTCACAGATAGAGCAAACTATAAACCGTATCCTGAGTATGAATATTTCCCTTAACCCACACATTATCCTCCTCAACCACATACCACACATTAATTGTACATACCGCAAAAAACTATTGCTGTTAATGCTCACTTGTGCTAAAAGGCTGATTCCAAGATTATGGAAAACACAAGAAACACCCACTTTCGCCCAATGGACCGCAGAAGTAGACCATATCATTTCACTTGAAAAAATGCACTACTGTTACATAGGCAAACAAGACTTAATAATTAACATACTGTTCTTGTGGGAACAAAGGCTTCATAATAATGTTTAATAAACCTGAAATTATGTTATGACACAGGACTAGAAACAAATGTATTGGATTGGGCTAACTTGTATCATTCTGCAAAGCAGGACCTGAGTTACATTTATGTCTGTGGACTTAGAAGGGCCCTGAGACAATATGATCAAGTTAGGATATTTTTCTTTCACCCCATACCATTCCTCGCTTTCCCTATGTACCTTCCCCACCTCCTCCTACTCTCCCTGTTCTTTTATCTGTATTCCATTTATTGTATAAACCTGTTAACCCTCGGAAAATGATGGCTCACTGTTATAATACAAAGTGTATTTCTTTCATATTATTTACTTGTCAATAATGGTATAAGTTGCACTAATGTAATATCAATCTACCCAATAAAAAAATAATTGAATTAAAAAAAAGAAAAGATGAGTGCACAATGCAGGGCAGTGGCTTCTAAGGCTAATCAGATACTAACATGTATTAAAAGAGGCATTGATGCAAGGGAGGAAAGCATTATTCTCTCACTATATAAATCCCTGGTAAGACATTCTCTTGAGTATGAAGTGCAGTTCTGGTGGCAAATATCATCAATTCACATCAAATTCATCAAACATTGGGCGTTGATAAAATGCAGAACTGTCTTTTTTGTCATGTTTGCATGTATTCCAAGACAATTTGGAATAATTCTAGTATCTTGAGCGTGTGCAATAAACTCCTTTGATAGTGGGTGGGAGAAATATCTACATATGTATCTGTAATTATCTTCATACAACTAATGAGATCTGCAGGAATTGCAAGAAAACAGAAATCATGACCGCAACATCTAGGAATGGCGTTTAGCAATCACGCTCTAAAAATCTTTGGTTTTATTTCATACTGGCATTTTCATGATTCTAAGTTACAGTAATTTCATTTTATACACGATTTCTATCAGCTATTGCGTATTTTGGAATTTAACAGTTTGACATTACGGGGTAGATTTACCAATGTGCGGGCAGACATGATCCGCTGTAGTGAAATGCTTGTTAAATGCTGCCCCCTGCACATTCGCAGCCAATCGGCTGCTAGCAGAGGGTGTCAATCAACACGATCGTATCTGATCGGGCTGATTGCTGTCCACCGCCTCAGAGGTGGCGGACGAGTTAAGGAGCACGGGGGTAGATAGCGGCATCCGCTGCTTGTTAGATCTACCCCTAGTCTTGTTTATTGGAAACCAAGATCAGTTGCACAGGTTTTCACATTTAAATGAAGTCCTAAAAATCCTGTTTTTAAAAAACACAATTAATAGTTTCTAGACCCTCATATCAATAATAGAAAATCAGAAAAGACAAACCTTGTTCTGTGCAGAGAGGTTTGGAACTTTTGCTGATATATAAACCCCTTCACTTTTAACAGTTTTCACATTGTAAATCGTGAAACTCCTGTTTTAAAATATGGAAATTAATTTTCTGCAGTGTTCTTGATTTTGATAAAAAAAAAAACACCAAAATGGAACATGAGGTTTTCTTAAAGGGATATGAAACACAAATTTTTTCTTTCATGATTCAGATAGAACATGCAATTTTAATAGACTTTCTAATTTACTCCTATTATCAATTTTTTTGTTCTCTTGGTATCTTTATTTAAAAAAGCAGGAATGTAAGCTTAGATTGTTTAACCTTTTGACACCCTTTAGGACATTCCATGCCCTCCTAAAAGCACTGGGCTTAGGATGGCATGGAATGTCCTGGCTTTGCGGCATCCTGCTCCCCTCCTTGTTAAAGATAAAGAAGCTCTGACTGGGGGACATGCCTAACAACGTAGGCAGTTCCACAGGATTCATTCAGCACCATTTTTGAGTCACATGATTGCACTGATGATCATATTACTTACTTTGCCATTTTTGTTTATGTTCTTAATTTGGACAGTGGCCTACATCCTGAAGTGGTTAACACTTATCATAAACACTGGCATATCCAATTGCAAAACACATACACAGACTCCATTAACCCATATTGGGTTTCAGTGATCGGCATCCATTATTGGCAGTTCTGAGTGCCATTAAAAGAATATGGGGATTGTATTTAGTGTGAGTTAACACTTGCAGCTGTGTTTGACTCAGAAGGATTGTAATTACTTTATTTGAAAAAGTCTGTTCCTGTTTTTCTAATACTGGGAAATAAAAAGATTGTAATTGACCCCTATATGTTTAATCCCTGCATAGCCGTTAAACACAGTTGAAATCAGGTCCTGAGCAGCAATTTACAACTGGGACCTAGTTGAGCACATCTGATGTGCCAATGACAAGAGGCATATGTGTGTAGATGTGTGTAGCCACAACTCAGCTCCCTGTAGTGTGTTGATGCTCCTGAGCCTAGCTAGGTATGTTTTTCAACAAAGAATTTCAAAAGAGTGCAGTACATTTTATAACAGAAGTAAATTGAAAAGTCTTCTGAACAATAAAAGTTTAAATTTGACTTTCATGTCCTTTTAATTCTGACCAAGTATACTATGTAAGTGAAATGCAAAGCATCCTGTTCCTGTGGCAGGAACATCTGAAGACAGACTACTCTGAAACATGGATAAAGTAGGATTTTTTTTTTACAGTTTTGTTCTATTTTTGTATTTATTTTGAGTTTTTTAGGGAAGCTGGTGGATGAAGTTCTTAGGAGAAGGGACATTCTTAGGTTGGGGAAGATTATGTTGTAGGATCAAGTAGAGTGTCATTTAAATGCAGGATGATTTGTATTGGGTGGCCTATAGGGAGATTCCCTAAGGTGTAGGGGGGTCACCTAAAGTGGTCCCCTTGTGGTTGGGGGGATTCTGTTGGAGGCCAGAGTTGCAAATTGGCCTGGGATGTTAGCACTTATTGGGAAAGTCACTGTTAGTATAGTCAGTAGAAGGGACTCAGATGCAAGTAGGGCTGGGGCCAATGACAATAGTTGATTGCAGGCAGTGGAGGTCATAGGTTAAGTTACATCATCTGAGAGGTGAGAATAATAAGAACTTCCCAATGCTAAATCAATGTGATGGATCATTTAGTTCTGATTTTCTACATAAACTTTTAGTCGGCCTTAAAGCAAACATAAGGCCCTTCCTGTTCAAGGAAGAAAATAGGGGAAAATAAGTTTGTGTGAACATTGAGACAGACTATTTTCTCATTCACTATATAATGGATTCCATAGAGATCAGAATAAGTATGAGCTGTCTGCTATTTAACTGATGACAGGAGTTTGATCTCAACAGGACTGTAGCTGTGTAGTGACCCTCTCACTACCAATAGCTCATATGTAACATAGTCCAATGTTTCTCAACTTCAGGTTGTACAAAAGTTTAGTTTATCTTCTGGTAATACTGAAAACCATATAGAATACCATTTCCTATTTCTATAAATTCATATAAAATAAATATCAATAAATACTATTAATTAAAAATTTTAAGTTCACGCTGGACTGTAAACCTTTTAAAAATAAGGCTCATGTGGTAACAGATTATATTCAGCCTAAAATGGGCAAACAGAGGGCCAGATTACAAGTGTAGTGATATTTAACGCTCCTGCTCACGCACTAACTCCGTTCATATTACAAGTTGAAAGTAAAACGTTTTTGCTTGCGCACTAACCAGATGCTTCGAAAAAGCCAAACTTTGAATATCACGATCGTGTCACCTACTCACACACAAACCCAGTTGAGTAAACCCAGCTTTGATAGCTGCCAAATGCAGAAACAGATGTCCCCTCATTGACTTTAGCTCTTTTCGGAGCCAGATTTATGCTTATGAAAGATCCCCACACTAAGATATGTGCAAATCTAGATCTAAGTGTGGGGACCTTTCCAAAGCATAAAACCAACTTCTGAAAAGAGCCGAAGCCTGCTTCTACATTCGGTAGCTAACAAAGTAAAAATTTAATTCTTTATTCCATAAGAGAATTTTATTTTGAAGAAATGCCCTTTTTTAGTATGTATTATTCTTTCAGAAGGGTTTAATTTGTAGTCAAATAGATAAAGAAAGAGAAGCGCTCTACCAGGAACAAACAACAGCTCATTAGCTTGTTCTTTGGCAAGTACCACTTGGGAGTAGGGTTGCCAGTTGTGCTCCTTAAAAATACAGGATGACCTATATGTGACTGGACACGGGACATAGCTGGGTTCACACAATGTCCCCACAAAAGCTCAACTTTAGGCCTCACCCTTGATCCCACCACATATATTTTTCACAACTAAGCAGTCATTTTATCCCCTTAGTTGCCAGTAACACATGTACATAGTAGTGAGGTGCCCCCCCTTGGCTACCAGAAGTAAACACCCATCAATGATTGAACACCCCCATGGTTGCCAGTAACACATATAATAGAAAATGCACGGTGTGACTTTTTTGAGTAATATTTTTAATGCATAAAGGCCTAGAAGGCCCTTTACATTTAGCTGACAGGGGTCTTTAAGTGTCCAGTATTTTTGTACAGATTATAATGAACAGCCTGCTAAAATACTGGACACCCTATTTATATGGTTCAGATCAACTATAATTAATATAAAATTGATACAGACATAAATGCTTCTAAATGTGGGGAATCTACTATTAAGTAATGACAGACCTAGTACCTGTAGTTTCTTAGCTACACTGCACAATTACAAATGCTAATTAGTATGGCTGGTAACCACAGAGGTAATCACATGACATGATCCTGAGGCTCAGCCATAGCTCTGTAGATATTACCAGACCAAAGCAGTTCATGTTGTTTTAATAAATCTATTCCCAACATATAAGGGGCGAGATCACATATGTTCCATAATTTTCAGCGCAACTGCTGAGACCCACGTCACCCGTAAGTTCGCCGCCATATGATTGATATACTGGCTTTCAGTAGGACAAACTCGTGACGTTCAGAAATATGCACAGCTGCACATTTCTGGCGTTGCTAGTAATTTACGGCAGTATATTGCACGCATAAGTTAAAAATAAAGATTTTTTTAAGTTAAATTCGTAAAAAGTAAAAATTAAAACCGAAAGAAATTAATAAACCGACACGTCAAAACGCCATTTAAAAAAAACCTATATAAACCCATGCGTAACCGTAATACATAAAAAGTGCACCTACACTATTAACTCCTACCCTTCATCTCCCCCATATCAGGATTTTTTTTTTTTTTAGATTAGTTTGGTTTTTTTTAGGTACAAAAGGAGCTGAATGTCCATCCAAATGCACTTTTCGGGCAATGATTAGATTAGGGATTTTTTTGTTAGGATTTTTTTTATGGGGGGGGGGGTTGTAATGCTAGGGGTTAATTGTTGTATTATTTTATGTAAAAGAACTGTTAGCTTTAGGGCAATGCCTCACAAAAGACACTTTTAAGGGCTATTGGTAGTTTATTTGTAGATTAGGATTATTTTATTATTTTGGGGTGTTTTTTTATTTTGGGGGTATTAGAATAGGAATATTTTTTATTTTGGATAATTTCGTTATTTTTTTTGTAATGGTAGTTTTTTTTTCGTTTTTGTAATGGTAGTTTTTTTCGTTTTTGTAATGGTAGTTTTTTAATTATTTTGTAACGTAGGTTTTTTTGTAATTTTTTTAATTTTTATCAATTAATGTTAGGTGTTTGATAAGCCTTTACAGGGAGTCAAAATGCTTTTTTACTGTGCGCAAGGGTTGCTGCACCTGCCTATGTGTTGCGAGCTGAAAATGGAGTAAAATATATCCACGTAAGTCCATGCACTGCCTTTGTGATACCGACTGCCGATGCCAGTTCTATGTTAGTCTATGGCAGTAAAAAATGTGCACGCTGTGAAAAATCTAAGTGCGTAACTTGTCTGCTGCGCTGGGTTTGTGATTGCTCAATTTGAGAAAAATATGGCGATGCTGGTTTTTTGCGCACGTCACAAAGTATGTGATCGAGGCCAAGCACTGGAAACTCAGGATTTATAATGTGAGTTTTGTTAGAACTTAAAGTGAAGGTCAATTTTGATGAATTAGTGCCCGGTTTTTAATAAACCTTTTAAAAACAAGGGCACTTTAATTCACTGTTTTCTTCAAAAACTTACCTTTTAATCCTGGCAGCTGCTCCAGCACTTCCTCCGCCTGTCGCAAGCCTTCTTCACGGGTCCAAAATGACAAATCCAGCTTCCTCCAGTCAAAGCGTTGCATCAGGCCAAGATTCCCCTTGGGGGGAAGCTGTGATTGGAGGAAGCCTGATTCATCATTTCTGACGTCTGCAGAGGCTTCCGACGGCCGGGGGAATCGCTGGAGCGGCATTAAAGGACCAGTAAACACAGTAGATTTGCATAATCAACAAATGCAAGATAACAAGACAATACAATAGCATTTACTCTGAATTTCAAATGAGTAGTAGATTTTTTTCTAGCAAATTTCAAAGTTATGAACATTTCCACTCCCCCTGTACCATGAACATTTTCACTCCCCCTGTACCATGTGATAGCAATCAGCCAATCACAAATGCATATACGTATAGTCTTGCACATGCTCAGTAGGAGTTGGTGATTTAAAAAGTGTAAATATAAAAGACTGTGCACATTTTTTTTAATGGAAGTAAATTGGAAAGTTGTTTAAAATGACATGTTGTATCTGAATCATGAAAATTTAATTTGACCTGAGTGTTCCTTTAAGGATTAAAAGGTACGTTTTTGAAGAGAACAGTGAAATGTCAATTTTGATGAATTAAAGTTCCCCCTGTTTTTAATAGGTTTATTAAAAAACGGGCACTAATTCATCAAAATGAACCTTCACTTTAAAGGTACAGTAAACACCTTGTAATTACAAGACATTTCTTTTACCGTCCTACAGAATAACATATCATCCAAGTGTAAACATTTATTTAACAAAATAAAATCCTGTTTACTGCAATTGGTTTTTAATAGTAAAACTGCACCCAACACTCGCCTTATTTGGAGTAGCTAAATAAGTTTGAGTTGGCAGACAACAAGGCTAATCATTGCAATTAAGTTAGTATGAAGTGAATTGTTTTGCAGTTGTTATCTATTAAAGCCAATTAGGAAAAGATTTAAATCAGAGTTGGCTCTGAAAAGTCAGCAAGATGCAGTTCCAACTCAATGTACAATTGTCAGAGCTAAATTACATGAAAAGGGGCAAAATAAATAAGGAGCATATTACAAAGTTATTTTTGCATAATTAAACATCTAATGTTAAAGCTGTACTAATAACATAGCTAAAGGCTAAACTGACAATCATAGTATAATGTGATTGGTTATCAGTGTGACATGTGTGATTTTTGTATTTTAATCCCTTGGAAATAAACAACTTTTATTGGATGAGCCTGTCTGGGTTTCTACTCTGTTTGTTTGGTTGTCATGGTGACAGCCTTAAGGGAGTGGCTTCTGTGATGCAGCAGTTATGTCACAAAACCAACTGACAACACAAAGCCACCACCCTCATAGCTGCTGCTCACTTTGCTAGAGTTGATCCTGCTGACCTTCAGTAATCACTGACATGTAAATATTAGTTATCTAATATCTTTATTTCACAGCTAGCACATTACAGTAAGCTAGTGCTTCACAACCACAGCTCTGTATCCGTGCTGGTATGAAGAACAGTGACTGCAGGTATGAACAGCAATTACTACAGGTAGTATTACCATGATCACCCCAACTCAGTAACTGAATAATACAAAATCACATTTATATACATTGTAAAATAATACTGATAAATAACTGAAGTAATAGCTTAAACTTTGTAGCTTCCTATGGGCACCAGTACTCTGAGACAAAACATAGCATACAAACCATACATAATAATGATCAATATTATCTTCACACCTTTATTTAAAAATACATATAATTTAATAAATATTTTAATTTTTAAAATAATTATTTTAAACATGTTATAGCATTTTAAGAATTATAGCCATAACTGTAGGACACACCAATGCCTTTCTGTGCTTCCTCTACATATCTTTATAAGACTTACAGCTGGCAGTAAAGGCTTTAAAGTAAAAAGAAGATGTGCTGCAAGATTTGTAATAAAATGTAATATTTATTTGAACACTTTTAAAAACTTGATGCAATATTGGCTCGAGTCTTAATGCATCAAGTTTTTAAAAGTATTTAAATAAATATTACGTTTCATTACAAATCTTGCAGCACATCTTCTCTGTGAAGAGGACCAGACTCTCACTGCTAGAAGGGCATCAAGGAAGGTATGAACTTATGTTTGATTTACAGTCTAACAGTAATGAGCCGTAATGTATTGGAGATATGTGATGTATACTAAACACCCCTAGAGGCTGTAGGTCCCACAACACAATATGATGGGGGTTTGAAATGCAAGGCAGCGTTTTCTACTTGTGTTCCTATTGTGAGTAAAGGCTTTAAACCAGCTTTAAAGATGGTAAGAATTACTGCATCATTAGTCTGCAAATGTTGTAAAGCAAGGACTTCTAGTAAAGGCCTAGAATATAAACCCCACGGCATGGGTCTGCAATTTATATGCTGCAATCTCACTGGTGCTGGGACCCTCATTAAACACTGTACTGAAAGGTGCAGCATCTGATGCAGCTGTTTGTTCTGCTTGACCCAGATGATGAAAAGGCAACTGGGGATCTGAAATAAATTCAGGTCAGACTGATGCGCATCTGGCCAGCAGTATTCACGCTGATGGCAGATGTCCTCACGCTGCAAACTCACTGGTGCTGGGAACCTCAATAAACAGTGTACTGTAAGGTGCAGCATCTGATGCAGCTGTTTGTTCTGCTTGACCCGGATGAAGAAAAGACAACTGGCAATCTGAAATAAATTCAGATCAGACTGATGCGAATCTGGCCAGCAGTATTCGCGCTGATGGCAGATTTCCTTCAAGGATTTTTATATTACTAAACTGTAAGTATCTAAGTTAAGATTTTCTGAGATTAACAAATTTGTAAGCTCGTTGAGCAAGACATCCCATTACCACATTAGATTGTAAATACAGATCCTGCTCCAAGAGCCTACAGATATGTGCAGTGAGGTCAGATCATTTCTCACATTTCTGTTGTGCTTTTCCTTTACTTTCCCATTTCATAAAAATCTTTAGCTTTAATTTGGTTCTGTCTGTTTAAAGCTTTCTGTACTTTTCAAGGCTTATTGATATAAAATATACAAATCATTTCTGTGACACTAGAACTTGAGTCATAACACCAACAATAAAGCATAATTACACTTACACTGCTATAACTTTAATAAACTGATATTAAATCGAATTGAATGTTGCTTAAATCCACTCTCACTGCACATAACTGTCTAATGTAATAATGTTAAGGATCTTGGCAAAGAGAATACAATGATATAATTAATATGTTTGCACTTATATCCTCAATGCAATTCCTTGAGATAGGAACACCAATAAAACTACTAGGTTATAAGCACCTTGCAGTTGGTTTCAGTGGCGGCTGGTGAAGTTTTAGAATGGGGGTGCACAAGACCCTGCCCCTTTTAGAAATCCACGCCCCTTTAAAAAACATGACCCTTTTTAAAAACCATGCCCCTTTTAAAAAGCCACACCCATTTTTAAAAGCCACACCCCTTTGCGAAAGTCTGCAGCTGTTAGAAAATATACAACTCAACTTGAAGTAATAGTTTAATATTTTGGCAGTTGTTATCTAATATTATATATATAACTTGTAGGTAGGTAGCTCTGCAGCTGTTATAAAATATACAACTCAACTTGAAGTAATAGTTTAATATTTTGGCGTTTTTTATGTAATATATAACTTGTAGGTAGCAGGTAGGTAGCTCTGCAGCTGTTATAAAATATACAACTCAACTTGAAGTAATAGTTTAATATTTTGGCGGTTGTTATCTAATATTATATATATAACTTGTAGGTAGGTAGCTCTGCAGCTGTTATAAAATATACAACTCAACTTGAAGTAATAGTTTAATATTTTGGCGGTTGCTATCTAATATTATATATATAACTTGTAGGTAGGTCGCTCTGCAGCTGTTAGAAAATATACAACTCAACTTGAAGTAATAGTTTAAATAGTTTGGTGGTTGTTATCTAATATATAACTTGTAAGTAGGTAGCTCTGCTGCTATTAGAAAATATCAACTAGAAGTTGAACTAAATTGTTAAAGAACTCCCTAAAAGTCCAGTATACTCCTAAACTTGCTAATCTCAGACTCAGACTGTGTCTGTTGTTTAAATTACAAGTAGAAAAATAAATTTATTTTTTAACACTAGTTCAAGTTCAAGACTCAACTCAAGTTACTCTATATCAAAATCAATCTCAGACTCAGACTGTATCTGTTGTTTAAATTACAAGTAGAAAAATGAATTTATTTATTTATTAACACTAGTTCAAGTTCAAGACTCAACTCAAGTTACTCTATATAAAAAGCAATCTCAGACTCAGACTGTATGTGTTGTTTAAATAACAAGTAGAAAAATAAAAATGTTTTTTTTAAACACTAGTTCAAGTTCAAGACTCAACTCAAGTTACTCTATATAAAAAGCAATCTCAGACTCAGACTGTATCTGTTGTTTAAATTACAAGTAGAAAAAAAAAGATTTTTTTTCAACACTAGTAGTTCAAGACTCAACTCACTCAGTTACTCTATATAAAAAACTGCAGGCCTGCAGCAAAAATCATTAAAATATCTGCCCACAAACTGTCAAACAACTTACTGAACTAATATAATATAGTAGTATAAAATTTAATTAGTAACTATGTTCTACTAGATAGATAATAGAATACTAGTAGTTAGTGACTGTGAATCTAAAGTTAAGTTCTAAACTCTATTGCTAAGCTAAGCTAAGCTAAGCTAAATGTAATAATAGCTAACTCTAACTAACTCACTCACTGTCTATTATTAGCCTAAGGCTATTTGCACACTGCAGCAACAAATATGACTGTGTTGATGGCTGCCAGCAGGCAGCAAAACAAAATCGTTTTTTGCAGTTAACAGATTTTTGCACAACAGAGCTGAATCTAAAGTTAAGTTCTAAACTCTATTGCTAAGCTAAGTTAAATGTAATAATGGCTAACTGAACTCTAACTCACTCACTGTCTATATTAGCCTATATTTATTAATTAGCCTAAGGAGCCCTAAGGCTATTTGCACACTGCAGCTCAGGCTCAGCAGCAGCAAATATAACTGTGTTGACTGTTGATGGCTGCCAGCAGGCAGCAAAACAAATTCGTTTTTTGCTAACAGATTTTTCAACAACAGAGCTGTGCAAAACGCCTCCTCTCAGCTCAATGGCTATCTCCACAAAGATTTTCGTGCCGTTGAGCCGGGAGGAGCCTCGTGGGGACCATCACGTGAGCCAGGGAGCCCTCTCAGCCTATCACACAGTCCGGATCGAGAGGCTGGGGGAGGAGACAGAGCACAGGCTGAACGACCGCACAGTTCAGCCTGTGCAATTATGCCTCTATAGGCATGAAGCTGGGGAGGAGCTACGCCTGCACAGTAAATACATTGCGATCACTGTGCAGGCATATAGAGCTCCTTACCGCACGTGCGAGTGGGGGGGTGGAGACTGGAGCCTGACTGTCAATCTATGACTCACAGACTCAGCCTCTCTCAGCCCCCTCAGGCAGCAGTGCGACGAGCGCCGTGGTGCTGTGGACACTGAAGTGTCCACCCGGTCCTAGCTCCTGCCTCCTGCCTAATAAACTCAAATGTACCTGGTACCAAAATGAAAATATCTGATGTGATAGCATTGCAAGCAGCTTAAGCTGGCAGCCTGGCATCATGATCATGATACTGATAGTATACACTGCACACTGCACAATAAATATAATAAATACATTATAAAATAATATACATAAAAAAAAAAAAAAAATCATATTTTTTTAACCTGCTCATTTTTTTCCCCCTCCTCTGCCCCCTGGGGGTTCACGTGCGACAGTGTACATATGGAGGAGCCTCCACTGGTTGGTTTACAATTTTATCTGAGAACTACAGCACCCTGGAACAAGGACTAACATGTCTGTGACACTAAACTTCAATGTCTACAGTCACCGTAGTACTGCTGTTGGATTTTGCAAGCAGAGAGTCCTAGTGAAGCACAAGATTTGATATGTCATGGGATGGTCCTGTATTTTATACCTCAGATTAGAAACTGAAGAAATACTGCATTATAAGGTACAGTGTGTCATGCACCTATCTTCTTCCATTGGATGAAACAATCCTTACAAGATGTGCATAGACTGATTCATATCTGGCAAGCAGTATAATGAAGATTGAAACACTCTATGGCAGTGGCAGGAAGATTGAAGACTAGGGACTAGTGTTATGTCACATGCTGAGTGCAGTCTTACATCAGGGATTTCTTTTATTTATCTACATGTTAAGTATTTAGAGGTAAGTTCTCCATAAATACAAGATTGTAAGCTCTTTGAACAAAGCACTGAAACACTAGATTGTAAGCTCCTTGGAAGAGGGTCTGCACTTACACCCATGGAAATCCTTTAGAACAGGGACTCCCATTGTACCAAATAAATGTATTGTCTTTAATAGAGTGAGATAAACCCTCCATTAAATTAGTTCAGCAAGGAATAAATATACAATGGGTAGAATATGCAAATTATCCCACAGAGTGTATTACTAATTCAAAATACATTTTTAATATGGCACCCCTTATGCTCCTATTCGTTTAAACCAGTAGTGTAGCAAACTGTGAAATACATGAGGCTCAAATAACACAGCATCAACCATAGGCAGCCTGTTTCGCTACTTTGGGGCTCTTTCTTACTCAAGTCATTATGGTTGATGCTGATGTCCTCGAGAATTCCACCCTTTGCTATAGGGCTGCCCATTAAATTGAAATGTATTTTGAATTATAAGTGTTGCAATTTTGCACAAATAAGTATATTTTTTTATTGCTAAGATTAATACACTGGAGGAATGAGCCCCAAATGGGCCAAACAGGCTGTCTATGGTTGGTGCAGCTGTTCCGCTCAAGCATTCATTTCACGCTTTGTAAGTGTGGTTACGAAAATTAATGTAATCATCAACAAAACTGGCATATAGCCGTAAACCTAAAATAAATGCTTGAGTCCAATAACATAGCACCTACATCATACTGAAGAGCCCCAACGAAGGCGAAACAACCTGCCTATAGTGAAAAAACACTTTACATTTGTAGTATTACAATATATTATTCCCCCTGCAAGACATCGCTCTTTTTGTACTTTGCTTGTATGTAAGCAGAACTACTATAGAATAATAATTTCGAATTGCCCTTGAAATTTTAAAAGGGTTCCTACCTAAAATTATTAAATGGGCAGATGTTTTGCACATATCTGCAATAAATATGTTTGTATATTTATATATGAGGACACAAAGAATATCTGTTAATGATAGCAGCAACTGGATCACCAGTTATGTCCATGCTTATTTCAGTGCAGGCCTCTATTTTCTAAGTTGCCTACTTGCCTCATTTTTCAGTGCTATAATGGTCTAGCTATCTATAATAGGATCACTACTCAGATAAACAGACAAACCTCCCTTAGAAAATGTAAACCACACTGTATAAATGTAATCTTCAAAATCCTCACATTTTCATATATGACGTAAAAAAACAAGCTCATCATACTGTAACACACCAAGTAAAGAAGGCTTAATTACAGTATATTGAGAATTTGAAAAACAGCACTATTAATATTTAGAGATCAGCTTTTTAGATATTTTAAATTGCACTTTTGATATTAAATATCTGGTGTCAGATCAAAGTAATTACCAAAGAAAGAGGATAACTAAATTGTTTGTTTACAAACTGAATAATAAAGTATGAATTTTTGCACATGTCTAGTAAATTCTTTATGCCTTGATAAAAAATATACGGCTAGATTTAGAGTTTTGTCGGTAACGACCCGCGTAGCGAACGCTGGCTTTTTTCTGGCCGCACCTTTAAAATAACTCTGGTATTGAGAGTCCATAGAATGGCTGTGTTAGGCTCCAAAAAAGGAGCGTACAGCATATTTAACGCCACTGCAACTCTCGATACCAGAGTTGCTTACGGACGCGGCCAGCCTCAAAAACGTGCTTGTGCACGATTCCCCCATAGAAAACAATGGGGCTGTTTGAGCTGAAAAAAAACCTAACACCTGCAAAAAAGCCGTGTTCAGCTCCTAACGCAGCCCCATTGTTGTCTATGGGGAAACACTTCCTACGTCTGCACCTAACACCCTAACATGTACCCCGAGTCTAAACACCCCTAACCTTACACTTATTAACCCCTATTCTGCCGCCCCGCTATCGCTGACCCCTGTATATTATTTTTAACCCCTAATCTGCCGCTCCGTAAAACGCTGCTACTTACATTATCCCTATGTACCCCTAATCTGCTGCCCCTAACACAGCCGACCCCTATATTATATTTATTAACCCCTAATCTGCCCCCCACAATGTCGCCTCCACCTGCCTACACTTATTAACCCCTAATCTGCCGAGCGGACCGCACCGCTATTATAATAAAGTTATTAACCCCTAATCCGCCTCACTAACCCTATAATAAATAGTATTAACCCCTAATCTGCCCTCCCTAACATCGCGACACCTAACTTCAAACATTAACCCCTAATCTGCCGACTGGAGCTCACCGCTATTCTAATAAATGTATTAACCCCTAAAGCTAAGTCTAACCCTAACACTAACACCCCCCTAAGTTAAATATAATTTACATCTAACGAAATTAATTAACTCTTATTAAATAAATTATTCCTATTTAAAGCTAAATACTTACCTGTAAAATAAATCCTAATATAGCTACAATATAAATTATATTTATATTATAGCTATTTTAGGATTTATATTTATTTTACAGGTAACTTTGTATTTATTTTAACCAGGTACAATAGCTAAAATAGTTAAAATAATTACAAAATTACCTGTAAAATAAATCCTAACCTAAGTTACAATTAAACCTAACACTACACTATCAATAAATTAATTAAATAAAATACCTACAATTACCTACAATGAAACTGTAACATACTCTGTTCCTTTAACAGCCGTTCCTCCTAGCCTCCTTTTCACTCACCTTCCCCCTTATAAGGCACACCCACATAACCTTCATTGCTTGGTATTGAAGGTAATACTGCTCTGTCAAGCCTCTCTGAATCTAAGCAGAATCTTGTTTAAGCATATCCAGTATCTTCACGAAGATGCTGCTCCGCTCTCACTTCCAGCTGATCGGCGGTGACGTCACCTCAGCTGCTGCCTGACACTTCCGTGTACGCCAGATACACGCTACCTGCCACAGATCTATCAGCTGCTTTGTCAAGGTACCATCCAAACTTGCCTTATTAATCTTACCTGTCATGAACACTTGCACTCATATCCTTTGCCAACGCTTGGTAAGGTTTATAATTCAAAATTCAGACAATCTTATATTTTTTTCATTTTTTATGCGCAATGTATTTTTTCTCTTGCTAGCAATCTTGAGAGTCATATTCATTCTTACTGTTCTAATATGTTCATGTGTGGACAACATTAGCAACAAGACAATGTTAATGTGTTTGCATAGATCTATAATATATTTTCCCAACATTCAAGCAGTATAGAGTTAAGTCTGCCTCTAGACTGCTAGAAATTGGAAACACACCTATTTTTAATTGCTAGCAACCTAGTTGCTAATCAATGAGCAGAAAGTAACATCTTTATTTTTGTGGAATTATTACAGAAACCTAACACTACACTATCAATAAATTAATTAAATACAATATCTACAAATAAATACAATGAAATAAACTAACTAAAGTACAAAAAATAAAAAAGAACTAAGTTACAAAAAATAAAAAAATATTTACAAACATCAGAAAAATATTACAACAATGTTAAACTAATTACACCTACTCTAAGCCTCCTAATAAAATAACAAAGACCCCCAAAATAAAAAAATGCCCTACCCTATTCTAAATTACTAAAGTTCAAAGCTCTTTTACCTTACCAGCCCTGCCCCAAAGAATTCAGCTCTTTTGCCTGTAAAAAAACACATACAATACCCCCCCCCAACATTAAAACCCACCACCCACATACCCCTAATCTAACCCAAACCCCCCTTAAATAAACTTAACACTAAGCCCCTGAAGATCTTCCTACCTTATCTTCACCATACCAGGTTCACCGATCGATCCAGAAGAGCTCCTCCGATGTCCTGATCCAAGCCCAAGCGGGGGGCTGAAGAGGTCCATGATCCGGCTGAAGTCATCATCCAAGCGGGAGCTGAAGAGGTCCATGATCCGGCTGAAGTCTTCATCCAAGCGGGAGCTGAAGAGGTCCATGATCCGGCTGAAGTCTTCTATCAACGGCATCTTCAATCTTCTTTCTTCGGGAGCCATCATCTTCCATCCGACGCGGAACATCCTCTTCTCCCGACTCCTACTCGCCGAATGACGGTTCCTTTAAATGACGTCATCCAAGATGGCGTCCCTCGAATTCCGATTGGCTGATAGGATTCTATCAGCCAATCGGAATTAAGGTAGGAATATTCTGATTGGCTGATGGAATCAGCCAATCAGAATCAAGTTCAATCCGATTGGCTGATCCAATCAGCCAATCAGAGTGAGCTCGCATTCTATTGTATGTGGGTTTTTTTACAGGCAAAAGAGCTGAATTCTTTGGGGCATGCCCCGCAAAGGGCCCTGTTCAGGGCTGGTAAGGTAAAAGAGCTTTGAAGTTTAGTAATTTAGAATAGGGTAGGGCATTTTTTTTATTTTGGGGGTCTTTGTTTTATTATTAGGGGGCTTAGAGTAGGTGTAATTAGTTTAAAATTGTTGTAATATTTTTCTGATGTTTGTAAATATTTTTTTATTTTTTGTAACTTAGTTCTTTTTTATTTTTTGTATTTTTAGTTAGTTTATTTCATTGTATTTATTTGTAGATATTGTATTTAATTAATTTATTGATAGTGTAGTGTTAGGTTTAATTGTAGGTAATTGTAGGTATTTTATTTAATTAATTTATTGATAGTGTAGTGTTAGGTTTAATTGTAACTTAGGTTAGGATTTATTTTACAGGTAATTTTGTAATTATTTTAACTATTTTAGCTATTGTACCTGGTTAAAATAAATACAAAGTTACCTGTAAAATAAATATAAATCCTAAAATAGCTATAATATAAATATAATTTATATTGTAGCTATATTAGGATTTATTTTACAGGTAAGTATTTAGCTTTAAATAGGAATAATTTATTTAATAAGAGTTAATTAATTTCGTTAGATGTAAATTATATTTAATTTAGGGGGGTGTTAGTGTTAGGGTTAGACTTAGCTTTAGGGGTTAATACATTTATTAGAATAGCGGTGAGCTCCAGTCGGCAGATTAGGGGTTAATGTTTGAAGTTAGGTATCGGCGATGTTAGGGAGGGCAGATTAAGGGTTAATACTATTTATTATAGGGTTAGTGAGGCGGATTAGGGGTTAATAACTTTATTATAATAGCGGTGCGGTCCGCTCGGCAGATTAGGGGTTAATAAGTGTAGGCAGGTGGAGGCGACGTTGTGGGGGGTAGATTTGGGGTTAATAAATATAATATAGGGGTCGGCGGTGTTAGGGGCAGCAGATTAGGGGTACATAAGGATAACGTAAGTAGCGGCGCTTTGCGGTCGGCAGATTAGGGGTTAATTATTGTAGGTAGCTGGCGGCGACGTTGTGGGGGGCAGGTTAGGGGTTAATAAATATAATATAGGGGTCGGCGGTGTTAGGGGCAGCAGATTAGGGGTACATAAGTATAACGTAGGTGGCGGTCAGCAGATTAGGGGTTAAAAAAATTTAATCGAGTGGCGGCGATGTGGGGGGACCTCGGTTTAGGGGTACATAGGTAGTTTATGGGTGTTAGTGTACTTTAGAGCACAGTAGTTAAGAGCTTTATGAACCGGCGTTAGCCCAGAAAGCTCTTAACTACTGACTTTTTTCTGCGGCTGGAGTTTTGTCGTTAGATTTCTGACGCTCACTTCAGACACGACTCTAAATACCGGAGTTAGAAATATCCCATTGAAAAGATAGGATACGCAATTGACGTAAGGGGATCTGCGGTATGGAAAAGTCGCGGCTGAAAAGTGAGCGTTAGACCCTTTTTTGACTGACTCCAAATACCGGCGGTAGCCTAAAACCAGCGTTAGGAGTCTCTAACGCTGGTTTTCACGGCTACCGCCAAACTCCAAATCTAGGCCATAATGTTTTAATTCTTGAGAGCATTTATTGTTAAATGTTTGCAGTACACTACAGGTTATATCCTATGGAACCTACTACAGGGATATGAAACCCATTTTGTTCTTTTTAGGATTCAGATAGAACCTTTCAGGCAATTTTAAATGATTTTCCCATTTTCTCCTATTATCAAATGTACTTAATCCCCTTGATATACTTTGTTGAAGTCACAAAACACATCAACTCAACATTTAAAAGTACAGTTACACTCATGATAATACTATCTGATAATATATATATATATATATATATATATATATATATATATATATATATATATATATATTTATATGTGTGCACATATATATTTATATGTGTATATACATATTGCAGACATATAAAACCTTAAATATATATATGTTCTGCACAAAGGGGAATATGTTCTATGTATTTTTAAATAGATATTCCTATATATCTGTGTGTATATATATATATATATATATATATATATATCTAGACCTATATATAATTACGTTATTAACTATTTAATAGCTATTGTACCTAGTTAAAATAAATACAAAGTTGCCTGTAAAATAAAAATAAATCCTAAAATAGCTACAATGTAATTATTAATTATATTGTCGCTATCTTAGGGTTTATTTTATAGGTATTTAGTTTTAAATAGGAATAATTTAGTTAATAATAGTAATATTATTTAGATTTATTTAAATAATATTTAAGTTAGGGGGGTGTTAGGATTAGGGTTAGACTTAGGTTTAGGGGTTAATAACTTTATTATAGTGGCGGCGACGTTGGCGGCGCAGATTATGGGTTAATACATATAATAGGCTATGTGGGCTATGGCAGTTTAGGGGTTAATACTTGAATAGGTTAATTGCGTTGTAGGCTATGGCGGTTTGGGGGTTAATAATTTAGTTTTTACTTGCGTTGTGGGCCATGGCGTTTTAGGGGTTAATAATTTAGTTATTACTTGCGGTGTGGGCTATGGCGGTTTAGGGGTTAATAATTAGGCGTATTGCATTGTGGGGGGTTGTCGGTCTAGGGGTTATTATTAGTATTATTATTAGTACATTTATTATTAGTAGTGAGAGGGGGGATTGTGGATATAGGGGTTTTTACGTGTCGGGCTTATTTTTGGGAGGCAGGTTAGACTTTTACGGGAGATTTGTTATTTTCTTTACTTTTCTTAGGCGCCGGCAGTTTCTAAAGTGCTGTAAGTCACTACGCTTATTTCTGGACATTGCTAGTTTATCAGACTTACGGCACTTTATGAACTGCCGGTGGGGTATATGTAATACCCCGATGTGCGAGGTGAAATTATGGGCGGCGTAGGTTCCCACGCTTGCGCTGAAACCTGCGCGGTATATGTGATCGCGCCCATCATGTTAAGACCCGTTTAAATTAATTTTATTATAAAATTTATTTAATTCTCTTGGTTCATCCTTTGTTGAAAAGCATACATAGGTAGGCTCAGAGTCAGTAGCAGCAATGCAGTACTGGGAGCTTGCTGGTTATTGTGACTACACACATAGTGCTATAATAACATAGTAGAGCAGAGCATCTTAAACATTTTTTTTTACCTGGGATCCCTTTAAACACTGGGAAAAACATTTTTACCCCCATTATTCTAATATAGTCCAAAATAAACCCTGTAACGGAAGCTTCTGTTACTTTGTACTTGGAGAGGACTGCAGGCCAGCTTCCTCCCCACTGACTATGGACCCTGGAACTTGAGGGTATTCTATGATTTGGGATGCGGTTGCCCAGTGTACATTTGGAGTACTTTTACCCTGGATTCAGGTTACCCCGTTTCCATGAATTCCCAGAGACTCTGAGAACTGGAGGGCCCTGAAACAGAGTTTTAGTTCCTGTGTTTTGTTGTAGTATAAGATGACAGCCCAATCCAGCATTGTCTGCTCCAACCCCCCCAAACTCAGAGACTCAGAATGTTTGAGCTGATTGCAACCTTCTGCTCTAATGCTGGGACCTCCTGCTGTTATATGTCTGCATATCTAGTCTAGGTGTAAAGTGTCTTTCTGTTATTGTGTGAGTCATCCATTGTCCTTTTGTAAGTCAGGATGTGATTAGAGTCATGTTTAACTAACCATTGTCTGATGTTTGTCCCATTGTATAATATTTGTTTCTATTGATCATGTGGTGACTACCCCCCTTTGTTGGAAATGTATAAAAGCTGTGTTTTCGGTGCAATAAAGCAGTTCCTATTTTGACCCTCAAGCATTCAGTCTCGGCTAATGTTCTTGAGGGTAGCTATAATAACTTGCAGCGGCCGTTATTCTAATAGCGGCTGGTATCCAGTGGAGGTTCATTGGTTGGCATTTGGCAGGAGGAAGCAGACTTTAGCGGGTATACCCAGTCTGGGGTACCAAGACCCGCTACAAACCCCTTGTCAGACAGATATACTTTTTTTTCCTTCTTTTTCATACACCAATACACCACTCAACTTGTGTGGCACAAGTGAGGGAATTATTGATAAAAATAAATAATTGTGGCCATTGTTAATAACGAATTGTTAGACTCATTGTCCAACTCCATGTACCTTCCATATAGGCTTCTCTCTCACATGTGGTGATGAGCAACGCCCACACACTGTATATAATCTACACGTAATGTTCCCTCTCATTTTTGTGAACAAAAAAATTGGTCTTTGTCATTTTTGGCTAAGTGATTAAATGTGTGCACATTTAAAGAGGTAAATAATTAGCTATGTGCTTACCTCAATGAAGCAATAATACGAAAAAAGTTATTCAATCATATACAAACACACCCACTCACTATGTGCACAAACCCATACAATAATATACAAACACACCCCTCACTTATACAGACACTTACTCCCACATACATAGACACTCACAACAAACACATAAACACTCAAAGCACATATACTTGCTCACTATGTGCACACACCCATACAATCATATACAAACACACCCCTCACTTATACAGACACTTATTCACACAAACATAGACACTCACAACACACACATAAAGACTCATTGCACATACACTTGCTCACTATGTGCACACACCCATACAATCATATACAAACACACCCACTCACTTATACACACACTTACTCCCACATACATAGACACTCACAACAAACACATAAACACTCAAAGCACATACACTCACTCACTATGTGCTCACACCCATACAATCATATACAAACACACCCCTCACTTATACAGACACTTACTCACACATACATAGACACTCACAACACACACATAAAGACTCACAGCACATACACTTGCTCACTATGTGCACACACCCATACAATAATATACAAAAACACCCTCACACTTATACAGACACTTACACATATATAGACACTCACAACAAACACTCACACACTCACAGTACATACACTCACTATTTTGCACACAAAGTTACTCAATCATATACAAACACACCCACTCACTTATACAAACACTTACTCACACATACATAGACACTCACAACACACACATAAAGACTCACAGCACATACAGTCGCTCACTATGTGCACACACCCATACAATCATATACAAACACACCCACTCACTTATACACACACTTACTCCCACATACATAGACACTCACAACAAACACATAAACACTCAAAGCACATATACTTGCTCACTATGTGCACACTCCCATACAATCATATACAAATACACCCCTCACTTATACAGACACTTACTCACACAAACATAGACACTCACAACACACACATAAAGACTCACAGCACATATACTCACTCACTATGTGCACACACCCATACAATAATATACAAACACACCCACTCACTTATACACACACTTCCACATAGATAGACACTCACAACAAACACATAAACACTCAAAGCACATACACTCGCTCACTATGTGCACACACCCATACAATCATATACAAACACACCCCTCACTTATACAGACACTTACACATACATAGACACTCACAACAATCACATAAACACTCACACACTCACAGCACATACACTCACTATTTGCACACACCCATACAGTATATACATATACAAACACACAGCCCTGGAGCCCCATGACATTAATACAAATAATTTTATCTGCATTAAATTTCCTTTATAAACAGGGTTGTGTGAACAGTTGAAGACATTTAGCCAAACAAAACGTACATTTGAACTACAAGTGCAGGGGAACAGCAATCTCCTATTCCTTTCTTTTTTTACTGCTGTTGTTTGGTTACTAATTGTGGTTTATCCTACCATTGTACTGGAGACCTCTCCTGCTCCCCTATCTCCCTGTGCACAGTGCATTATCACATCTTGTGTGGACTTAAAAACATTTTTAAGTGACCCCCAGTTTAGCACTGTAATAGAACATTTTATTTTTGCACTTTTATATCCCTTTAAGTGTTTACACTGCACATTATTTTTTTGTACAATCTTAATATCTTACCTATCTTGGTTGGTATCACACACATCACCCACAAGATCATTATCAGCATCTGCCTAAAAGGGGATAAAACGGTCATAAAAAGTCCATACAAAAATGAGCAGATGTTTGATAAATTATGGTGACATCTGGTGAAATCAGGTCTGTCTCAAACGGACCAGTAATAAATTTTGTACCTTCATGAACAACCTTGATTTTCTTTTGAAATCAAAGCGAAACTCTTATTTATTTTCTATTTGCCTGTGACATCAGCAGGTGAGGTTCACAGAAAGGTACCATCGTTATTTCTTTATGCACTTAATTATGAGATTGACCACAATCCTTCAGAAAACATATCTAATGATTTTCAAAAGAAGACTATGGGGATCTTTGTTGATAAATCATTTGATACATTTTTTCTAAAGGATTTTGATTGACTGCTATGTGTGAAATCTAAAGGGTTTTCAGGCTGAGAAACATTATGGCATCAATCACAATCCTTTAGAAATACTTATCTAATGATTTTCTAACACAAAAAAAAAAATCACCATTAAAGTCTTTAGGATTTTTGTAGATAATTAATTTGATGTTTTTCTAAAGGATTGAGATAGACCCCTATATTAAATACATGCAAATCAGTAATCAATGATAGACATAGGGATACAAACTAAACATTAGAAACGACCTCTGTTATATATTTACCTGGTCAGGGTTTCGAACAGTGGGACAACTGTCACATACGTCTCCTACGCCATCACCATCCGTGTCCTTCTGATCAGGGTTTGGGACTATCTTGCAATTGTCAACATTATTTTTAATTTCTAAAAAGTGAAAATAATAAACAAATTCAAGGTACATAGGAGAAACATACAGTACATTTTTTTTAGTTTTGCAATATGTAAAAAAAATTTTTTAAAAAATAGGTAGCTTTTTTAATATAATTTTTCACAGTACTGTACATGTTTAATTTTAAAATTGCGACGGTACTGTACTAAACGTGTTATATATTTAAAATTTGTTACATTCTGGCCGCAATATCATAAGTTAACCCATTCAGCACTGTGTAAACTTACATTAATGTATTTCTAATATTGTAAGGGGTTCTGTGCTTCCGCAAATTCAGTGTTCAGCGGCAACCGCTTGAAGAGAGCCAAAGAAAAGAAGATGGAGATGGCGGAAGAGGCTGATGAAGTCCGCCTCCGCAAAGATGGGCCCCCGGCACCAGGAGCCAGGATGAAGAGGGCCTAATGTGGGATCAAGAGGAGCCAGATTTTCGATCAGTGAGTACAACCTTTGGGCTTAGTTATTTTGGGGGTGGGGGTTACTTGTATTGTAGAGGGGTGGTTTTGTAATGCCCTACAAAAAGCCCTTTTAAGAGCTATTGTAATTTATTTTAGAGTTAGGGTTTAGGGTTTTTTTTGTTTTGGGTGGGTTTTTTAATTTTATGGTGTATGTAGATTATTGGTAGGTATAATGGGGGTTTTTTATTTTCGATACTGTATTTTTTTATTTTCTGCAACTGCAAGATTTTTTTTCATGTAACTTAGGGGGTTTAATTTAAAGGGGTATTTATGTGTTAGGTAGAGTAGGGTTAGTTTGCATTGGCGGTTGTGGTGGTTTAGGGTTTATAGTGTAGGGTGCTTGCGGTGGGCTAGTGGTGGTATATGGGTTAAAAGGATTGGTATTTGCAGTGGGCTAGTGGCAGTATAGGGGTTAATAAGATAGTACTTGTGGTTGGCTAGTGATGGTATAGGGGTTAATGGGATAGTACTTGTGGTGGGCTAGTGACGGTAGAGGGATTAATACAATATTACTTGCTGTGGCCTAGTCGTGGTATAGGGGTTAATAGGATAGTTACTTGCAGTGGGTATGTAGCAGTATAGGGGTTATTTATTAGTGTAGTATTAGTTTGAGATTGTGGGGTACTTCGGTTTATGGGTATTAGGATTAGTGATTAGGCACAGCAGTTCTATTTCAAGGGATCCTTTACTATACATCAACTACTGGGTGTTATATATAGTTAAGATCGCCAACCAATGGCATGTATAGTAAACCCCTTTGTCGGGAGCTTGGAATATTTTGACAGGCTCGCTCAACATAGTGGCGGATCCTTTGGAATATTTTGTTGCCTCATAGCACTTTCGATCATCGGTGCCAAAGAGAGAGAGAAAGAGAGAAAGAGAGAGAGACAGAGATTTAAACCTAATTTAGAATTGAATTGAGGGGCTTCTCTGGGAGCACTCAGCACTCGCTCTCTTCTGATTGGCTAATTCATGGGGGGCTGAGTGACTAGCCACATATAGTAATGAGTGGCAGATGATCATTTTGATACTATGTTGTAATAGCTTTCATAGAAAACAACAACTTGGACACTGTCGCTAAATAAATAAATAATAGAATGGTATTAATGTTATCTGATGCTTTAAGATCAATAATTATAATATATAATCTGTACAATATGACTTGGTGTTAATAATTGGATTATTGTAGTGTAACATGGGTGTACAATATTTTTACATAAGGGGTTACATTTGAAATATTTTCCTCTCACAGAGTCTTCTATATAGATGATCATGCGAAAATACACAAAGACACAGAGACAAAACGTCTAATCGGAGAAACAGAAATATGTGAGTTTTAGAGTAGCTGTGTAGGATGGTTAAAGTTGGAGATCATATAAACAAGCACTAGGTGATGCGGCCCAGCACATTAGGATAGACAACCTTAATATATATCATCCTGTTTTGTGCAAAACCGATGCACACAATTTAAGGTGGCAGATCTCTTGTAATAATCAATAAATAATACTTATTTCAACATAGGAACATACTATCTCCATCCATGTCATCATCACAAACATCTCCTTTTCCATCTTTGTCAGCATCTTTTTGGTTATCGTTTTTGACATTACGACAGTTGTCACAGGCATCTCCAAAGTTGTCCTGATCAGCATTTTTCTGATCCACATTACGGACATAAACGCAGTTGTCCTGCACCAACAAATAGAATATGCTGTCACTCACAGGCAGAACATATTGCCACTCATTATATTAATAAGGGTTAAATATGTTTAGGTATATTATTAAAATAATAAGAATAAAAAAACTAATGGAAGATAATAATAATGATAATAAATTGGGGACATGAAACGCCATTTTTTTATCATGATTCAGATAGAGCAAATCATTTTAAACAATATTCCAATTCCGTTCTGTTATATCATTGGCCTTTTTCTCTTGGTATCCTTTGATAACAAGCATACCTATGTAGGCTCAGGAGCAGCAAAGCATTAGTGGGAGGTAGCTTCACATTTATACCTTTTGTGATTGGCATAACCAATGAGTTCAGCTAGCTCCCAGTAGTGCATTAGTGTTCCTTCCGCAAAGGTTACCAAGAAAATGAAGCACATTTGATAATAAAAGTTGTTTAAAATAGTTTGTTCTTCCTGAATCATGAAAAACATTTTTTTTTATTTTCATATCCCTTTAATGAGATAATCTGTGTTATTTGGTTATAAATTATATGAAAGCATTTTACCATAAATGGTATTGTTTTGTAAATGTAATATACATTGTCTAGCTTGGTGGACATAAATACTGTATAATCTGTAAAATGATCAACTCATCTTGTTGAAATATAGAAAGAAGCAGCATGTTATTAAATGCAAATTAAATAAATCCAAATATTGCAATTAAAACTAATAATAGAAAGATCAACCACTCTGTTTATCTCTTGTAGTCCAGAAACCAAGGCCTAGTTTTCATTGAGGTGGTAAATTGTGGAAACTGTTGATAAAAACATTTATCTCACATTAAAGTCTATTGAGATTGTTTATGTTATCACCAGTTTCCAAAGAAATCTCAATGGAAACTAGGTCCAAATGTTTACCAAAATCTTGCAGCCTTCTCTGTTTTTTAAACGGTTACTATTTAATGTTTAGAATAGGAAATATCATATTAAAATACTTTACCAGTAAATATAGACAAACCTGTATATTAGGAATACCATCTCCATCAGCGTCATCGTCACACGCATCTCCTATACCATCGTTATCTGCATCTTCTTGACCAGAATTTGGAACTGTTACACAGTTGTCCTGAAATGACAAAAATATACATTTTCTGAGCAAACTAAAACTTTAATAGTAAGCAGGACAACGCTCTAGCAAAAGCAAGGCCTCACAGTTTGTCTATTGGCTCCATTGCAAACCATAAGAATTCCCATATGAAGTCCACTGTATGCTCTTTTTAAAGAGGTTTTAAAATTCCGACCAGTTCCAGTACAATGAAAAACCTCATAATAACCCATTTATCACAGAGTTTTCATATTCTTTTGTGTCATTAAAATACTGATGTAGCTTACACAGGGACAATCCTGCAACAATATTCAATTTTTAACTGAGAACACTTTTCAAATGATTCAAACAGGCACATTTATTGTTTTATGGTAGTAAAGAGGTGCATTCACCTGTGTGATGTATCATACATCAGGGAATACTCAAATGGTATTGACTTACCAACATTTCCAGGAGGCTTTCTGGGATGGGGATTTGAGTGTGACCTTTGGACAGTGGCCCACCAGTTATTGGTAGCTGGAGGTGCAACAGGATGGGGGGTGCGGACATATCATAGATAGGGTTATGCAGAGATGATTTGTTGGGGGAAAGCAGAGCAATCCCTTGAAACTGGCAGATTTGCACTTATGGGGAAAGTTTCATGAGGGACAGCGAGCAAACCTCCAAACCCATAATAATCCTGTAAAGTATAATTTTGATATATGGATAATATATGTACACAACTAAGCATTGAATTACAAAATGCTTCAAATGGATAATTTGCAATGTTTTGCAGTTCCCGAGACAAATTCCTTGAAAAGCCTCCTGAACTTGTCTATCTTCCTCACTACTGCCAAACAGAGACCCCCTGCGCAGATCATGCTATCACCAGGTGTGATGCTGTATGATATTTTAGCTCTGAATGTTTAATTGTTTAAAAGTGTGATAACTTAAAACTTAAAGGGACATGAAACTCCAAAATTTTCTATCATGATTCAGATAGAAAATACATTTTTTAAACAACTTTCTAATTTATTTTTGTTATCTAATTTTCTTCATTATCTTGGTATCTTTTGTTGAAGAAGCAGCAATGCACTACTGGGAGCTTGCTGAATGCATTAGGTGAGGCAATAACATGAGGCATATTTGTGCAGCCACCAATCAGCAGCACCTGAGCCTACCTAGGTATCCTATTTTAAGAAAAGATACCAAGATAACAAAACAAATTAAATAATAGAAGCAAATTGGAAAGTTGCTTAAAATCACATGCTCTATCTGATTTATGCTAAAAACAAAATTGGGTTTCATGCCCCTTTAATATTAAGCTAGGCATTAATTCTGAGTTTTTTTCTTATTTCTTTTTACATTGAACTGTTCATGGTAGGGTGACCATATTGCCGCTTTAAAAAGGGACACATATGAAAAATACATGTTAGGGCTGTTTTCAGGGCTGTTTAAAGAGATGTTTTGTATAAGAACCCTGACATATGTATTTTTCATATGTGTTCCTTTTTAGAGCAGTAATATGGTCACCCTAGTTCATGGTAACTAACGTAAACAAAAGCAGAGCAAAAAGTTAGGATATACCATCGAAAACCGACCAAAAGGAGATTGCAAGTGCTGCAGTTAGTGACAAATTTTAAAGAAAAAGTGAATAAATGCAGCAGTGCAAAGAAAAAAAAGATCACAAACAGGCAAAAGCCCTAGCAAACCATATGAAAACTGTTTTTTTAATTGATTGGAATTTTTTCACAAATTTGAAAACCTTGTGCAGAAGACCTTTACATTTGATTCTTTTGTAAACTTTTTTGTTGTAATTATTATTTATTTTAGTACATAATTTGTTCAGGCAAGTAAATGTTTTCTTACCTTTCTGCATTTCACATCAGAGCATCTGAGTTTTTCATCTGGGAATCCATCAATGTCTGTATCCTTAGCGCACATAAGTCCATTTCCTGCCCATCCAACTGGACACTAGGAAAAAGGAAAATCATAAATATAGCCCTGTAATTTGCTATAAAATGTATTATCCCATGACAGGATCTAGGCACTATTATATTGGTGTATACCAGCATTAGACATGTGCGATTCGTTTCGGATCGATTCGGAAATTCGGCCGAATTCGTTAAATTCGAAGATTCGGATCGATTTGAATTTCCGAATTAAAATAGTGCTGAATCTACCGAATAAATCCGAATTAGTTCGGATTTATTCGGGAAAATTCGGATGGCCATGGATTACACTAGTATTGTACAGTATATTAGGTTATATCACTCTGCTATGGGTGACACCTAATATACAGTACATAATACTAATCTAGTACACAGCATATCCCACCTAACACATACCGAAATTCCGAATTTCCGAACCGAACCGAATTGAACCAAATCCAGCCAAATTTATTTGAATCCGAAACGAATCCGAAACAAATTCATTCGAATTTTTCCGAATTCTAATCGATCCGAACCGAAATTCGAAAATATCTGAATCGATCCGAACCGAAACAAATTTTTCGATCATGCACAAGTCTAACCAGCATTCTCTTTTATATTGACCACTACAACATGATATACGTCTCTATTCCCCTTCTGTATTGTGCCTTTATTCTATTAAAAAAAATAACTTCTCAAAACGTTGCAAATTAATTAGATTTGCACATATGACTTCAATGTTAGTGGTATACTAAAATAATGTGTTATGAGAGCAAAGTAAGCCGGCACTTACAAAGAGATACTATGGGCAGTTCTACCTTAAATCCCAGATGTTTTATATACATTCAGGAGTTATAAGTTGCACATTCTTACCACGCACACAATGGTTCCATCCCACTCCATGACACAGTCCGCTTTTTCGTGGCACTTGCTGATATCTCCATTTGGACACCTTCGCTCTGTTTTGCAGGCTGAAGTTTGCTGCCCTTCTTGACCTGCCTTGCAAGAGCTACATTTATATGAACCCTATATATGCAGAATCAAACATATAGATAAGTAAAGCTATGCACACAACATTATCGAGGTTATCTTGCCTAGGATATCATTCAAAAGCAGGTCCAGCTCTAAAATAGGTTCTGGTGAGACCATTGGACCTGTGCAGCACATGGTGAGAATATGGTTGTCTTAAATAATATAAAGGTGCCCATTACACTTGTATATATCTATGTATCTGCCTTTAGCCTGCAGTGCAATCATTTGGTTTAGACTGTAGTGGATAGATATTGGGGGGCATAATTTTATTCTAGGACTCAGACAGAACATTATCAGTATAACTCCTTGAGCCGGCCCTGCTCCAAGCAATGGTTCTATAAGCTAGTGAACGAAATTCTCCTGATAAATCACAAGACTGAGAAATACTGGTCAAGACATAAAAAATAAATCAGGCAAGTAGCAGAGACCAGGGTTGTCCATACTTTAGTTTGATGGGGCTTACTTTTTTGGCAGTGTAATCTGTTTATACATGTACTAAGCATAACTAAATATGAGCGCATTTATCAAGGGGACTTATATTCTTGTCCTGAATCCCCCTTTATAACTGAAGCCACTGTAGTGGTGCAGAATAAAGTTATTTATTATTATTATTATTATTATCATTATCATAAACATTTATTTGTAAAGCTTTGCCAAATTACTAGCTCTGAGTATTCTATTGTATTCTGTGGCAAATATAATACAAATACATAAAGCAGATTAGGAGGGCCATGCTTTGATTTTAAAACAGTGTTGTCCTCCAAACAAAGAGCCTCATTTATCAAATCGCAAACAGAGATACAGTACCTTTTACGGACACCTGGCCTATAAAAGGAATCAGATCCCAATGGCAACAGTGAACACCTGACATGGTCATATGGAACAACATCAGGCGAATGGGGGATCCCCCTGACAATTCATAGACTTAATAAATGGGAGAACTGAGTGAATGTAAAAAGCGATGATATTTTATGAAATTCTATATAGGATACAAAGTTCTAAGCATAGACAATGGTAAAAATCAGCTTCTTTAACAGCTAGTGTAACGATGGTGTTCAGTTTGGGCCAGGCTCTTCTCTAACATATGTTTCACTGATCTAACACAGCTTTTCAAGAATCCTTCATATTTAAGAAAAAATTTTTTATAAGTGATTGCGGGATACTTTTTATCTTTTGATTTTAATGTATTTTTATTATTTTTAATAAAATTTTTGAAGAAGAGTTCCATTGAATGAGATTTATGTTAAAGGGACACTGAACCCAATTTTTTTCTTTCATGATTCAGATAGAGCATGCAAATTTAAGCAACTTTCTAATTTACTCCTATTATCAAATTTTCTTCATTCTCTTTTATTTTTATTTGAAAAAGAAGGCATCTAAGCTAAGGAGCCAGACAATTTTTGGTTCAGACCCTGGACAGCACTTGTTTATTGGTGGGTGAATTTATCCACCAATCAGCAAAAACAACCCAGGTTGTTCACCAAAAATGGTCCAGCATCTAAACTTACATTCTATCTTTTCAAATAAAGATACGAAGAGAATTAAGACAATTTGATAATATTAGTAAATTAGAAAGTTGCTTAAAATTGCATACTCCATCTTAATCACAAAAGAAAAAAAATTGGCTTCAGTGTCCCTTTAACAAAGCTCTGGAAGATGTAACTAGAGACCTAGTCTCTCTTTTTTCTCTCTTTCAGGTAATACAAGATACACATGTAGATGAATACTGAAGGACTGTATCTTCTTTTAATGTGCTTCTATTTTGTCACTTTTTTATTTTACATTGTATTTTTCTTAGGGTAAAATGTATACAAAAGTATTAATAATGATATAAAACTACCTTTAGGTTGTTTTTATAATCTGTATTATGATATGTAACTATTGCCTAAATGACATAGGATATTGTTGTTTACATTTGTCAGTTCCATCCCCTCTCCAAGCTGTCCCTTTTTATTGATGCAAATATTCCAAAATCCAAACTATCCTGAAACCCAACGCGTTTCTAGTCGCAAGCAGTTTGGATAAAGGGTTGTCTGCCTCTCTGTGTGTGTGTATGTATACATGTGTATATGCGTGTGTATGTGTATGTATGTATATATATATATATATATATATATATATATATATATATATATATATATTACACAATATGGCCAATCAATAGCTGTTCCAGAAATAGTTTCGTGAATAGTTTATAGTGAGACCACACTTTAGCAGTGATATCACTAACTAATAGTGGTAAACAAAGGAGCAGCAAATTAATTCATGCTTAAACATATGATCAATATTGATTTAGCCCTAACAAGCCTTCAACATGCAAAGAGAGCAAAACACTATATATAACATTACAGTAGCCGTACTGATCTGATTGTCTTCATACCTTTGTGTTGACGCAGACAGCATTGGCAGGGCACGGTTTATTTCCCCCTTCACATTCATTGATATCTTCACATACCTAGGAAATGAAGGTAAATGGTTTATTATTAATATTATTATTATAATTGTTAATAATACAAATACTATTAATAATAACAATAATAATATTTAAGTATATGTGTTTATTACAAATTATTGTATTATTAATATTTATTATATTATTATTACTATATTTAATATTATTATTATTAATAGTAGCCTTAATGACAAGCAAACTTTGATACCTAGAGAATGTGTCTCTGTAATGGATTACGATGTCTTCAATGTTTTTAAGTTGAAATTCAGAATAAAAGTGGTTTTATTCAAGCAAGCTGCAAGGATTGTACTCGCAATTTATTCTTCAGTATATTAGTAGTAGTAGTAATACTATTATTATGCTTCACTATGTAGTAGCAATATATCCCACTGTTGTACACAAAGCTACAATATAGACATAATAAAGGAAAAAAAAAAAAAAAAAAAAAGACGAGCGCTGTGAAACGTTGGTTTATATGGGTGCTCTAAAGGTGCGCCAGGTAACTTGAAGGTTATTACTGGGCTGTGTCATATGCTAATTTTATTTTAAGAGGTTATCAGGAAAATGTAATCAGGCATATAGCCTAAAGAGATGTTAAAATCTCCTGATGACTTTAAAAATAAATTAATCATAATTTTAATTTGACTATCAAGCTTTGCCTTTTAACCAGTTTTTTTTTTTTTAATACTTTGGGAAGAGGAATTGCCTTGTCTTCCGTTGCGTTGATTATTATGACAAATAAACTTTAAGAAAATTCTTTATGGAAAAATCATTTGTATAAATGAAATTTATTTATTTATGTATTGTATGTAAAGCAGACAAAACCTCATAACATCATCAACTTTATATTGATTTTTTTAATGTTATCAAACAAAAAAAACAACAACTCATAGTGACTTCTTAGTTTTAATGAGGATATAGATACGTGTTCGTATTTTTGCAGAAATAGGTACAATTTTCAAGGTACAATTTCAAGGTCCTCTTCGCATTTTTGAAGGGACATAAAACACATTTTTTTTATACATTGTATATATAAACACTTAAAGAGACATTAAACACTAAATACATTTTATGAGCATAGTTCTGACGTTATTCCCCATCTCTCTATAGTCATGGCTGCCGCAATGTTGAAATTTACCTTCAATTGCATTTCAATGCTGTGCAGCAAATCTCCTAAGTTCTAAAATTCCTTAGTGACCAGACCATTTTTTAAATGTTCTTACCGTTAAGGACCAGGGCTATTTTTAAATTTCTGCACTGATTGTGTTTAGCTGTAATTTTCCTCTTACTCATTTACTGTACCCACACATATCATAAACCGTTTTGTCTCGCCATTAAATTGACTTTTATCATATCATATAATTTACTATAATTTTTTTTTTATAAAATATGAAGAAAAAATGAAAAAAAAAAAAAACACTTTTTCTAACTTTGACCCCCAACACCCATGCTAAATAGTTTCTAGAAATAGCCAATGTTTACATGGTCTTTGCTTTTTTGCGAGTTATAGGGCAATAAGTAAAAGTAGCACTTTGCTATTTCCAAACCATTTTTTTCCCCAAAATTAGCGATAGTTACATTGTAACACTGATATCTGTCAGGAATCCCAGAATAACCCTTTACATATATATATATATATATATATATATATATATATATATATATATATATATATATATATATATATTTATATTTTAGTAGACAACCCAAAGTATTGATCTAGGCCCATTTTATATTTCATGCCACCATTTCATCGCCAAATGCGATCAAATTAAAAAAATAGTTAACTTTTTCACAAACTTAAGGTTTCTCACTGAAATTATTTACAAACAGCTTGTGCAATTATGGCACAAATGGTTGTAAATGCTTCTCTGGGATCCCCTCTGTTCAGAAATAGCAGACATTTATGGCTTTGGCATTACTTTTTGGTAATTAGAAGGCTGCTAAATGCCGCTGCGCACCACACTTGTATTATGCCCAGCAGTGAAGGGGTTAATTAGGTAGCTGGTAGGGAGCTTGTAGAGTTAATTTCAGCTTTAGTGTAGCTTATAAGACAACCCAAAGTATTGATCTAGGCCCATTTTGGTATATTTCATGCCACCATTTCACCGCCAAATGCGATCAAATAAAAAACATTGTTAACTTTTTCACTAACTTTAGGTTTCTCACTGAAATTATTTATAAACAGCTTGTGCAATTATGGCACACATCGTTGTAAATACTTCTCTGGGATTTCCTTTGTTTAGAAATAGCAGACATATATGGCTTTGGCATTGCTTTTTGGTAGTTAGAAGGACTCTAAATGCCGCTGTGCACCACACTTGTATTATGCCCAGCAGTGAATGGGTTAATTAGGTAGCTTGCAGGGTTAATTTTAGCTTTAGTATAGAGATCAGCCTCCCACTTGACACATCCCACCGACTGATCCCTCCCTGACCCCTCTCAAACAGCTCTCTTCCCTGCCCCACCTCACAATTGTCAACGCCATGTGGCAGAAAGTCTAAAATAAAGGTTTTTGTTTTTTTTAATCTTTTTTTAATATATATATATATCAAATTTCTGCAGTGTAGTTTCTCCCCTAACCCCCTAAGCTCCACGATCCCCCCCCAAACAGCTCTCTTATCCTCCCCACTCTTCCTGCCTGTCTGCCAGTACCCACTTTGCAATAACATTATGCTGTTTTAATAATTTTTTTATCAATTCCATATGTTCCGTAGTGTAGCTTCCCCCCCTCAACACCCTCCCCTTCCCCTCCCAGATCCCTTTTCCCAAGATGTATCCCTCTCCCTCCCTCTCTCTCCCGTGCTCCCGAGAGGAAGTGATCCAGCGATGTGCCGCCCACCCTATTCCCTCGTATCCTCCCACGCCACCAACTATCGGCACCATCACTGGCCGATGCAGAGAGTGGCCCTCTCTGTATAGGTGTGCTTAAAAAGGGTATTGCACGATGCCTCAATATTGCTATAATATCGTTATAGCGAATCATGTCCGCCCAGGGTATGATAAATCTGCCCTAATAAGTCAAACAGAAAACCAGTTTGGATGTTATCTGCAAGTAATATAATATTTTAATTGCAATCAGAAAACATAAACACAGGGCATGCACTTAAACATAATGATATCATTTTCTTAAACGTTTTTGCCTAAAAATAATACATTTTTATTCCCAACTCAAGGTGAAAACTGCCATTATGTGATCGACCGATCATCAATGTGAGGAATTATTTTCATTCATGCTACTAATATAGCATAAAATGTCTACCCAGAGACTAATTAAGCTTATTGTAAGTGAAAGAACATAAAAAATAGAGCATTAAAGAGAACATCCACTTAATTTAAACATAGTCTGAAAATGATATTATATCACACTAAACTAAATTATATTCTTTCCCTTCCTTCATATAGTACACGTAGCTGTGTATATACTGCCTTCTAGTGGGCTTAGTCATACATTGCATGCTACTATCAGTACAGTAGTGAAGGTAAAACCACCCATATACTATATCAGTTGAAATTAGTTATAGAAAATACATTACATTAAACATTCTAGCTTGTTCTTATGGTTCCAGCTGAAATTAAAAACAAACATTATTCCTTTAATAGAAATGTGTCTGTTTCATTCAATTAGGATCCTCCAAGGTCTGATGGTTGTTTAAAAATCTTAGATGGAAAATAATTTTACCAAAATCCTGCTGTTGTCATATGAGAAAAAGGTGGTAAGAAAATGAAATGAAAGCCATGTTTTTGCATCAGAAATACTGGGGGCGTTCAGTTGTTTCCTTCATGGAAATCAAAAATGTAATGTTTTTTTATCTCTAGAAGTTTACAGTGTAGTAAATCCACTAGCTATACTGCACAACTACATTCTCCTGTTTCTCTTTATTGTGTGCTGTATGTCACTGTTACACTGTCTTAAAGGGACAGGAAGCCCTAAAATGTTATTTTGTGATTCGGACATGGCATACAGTTTTTTTTTTAAAAAAAGCTTCCATTATTATATTTGCTTTTTCCCCATAATATTCTGTGTTGAAGAGATATCTAAGTAGGCATCTGGAGCACTATATGACAGGAAATAGTGCTGCCCTCTAGTGCTCCTGCCAATAGATATAATTCTTGCAAAACTGCTGCCATATTATGCTCCAGAAATGGGTCTGCTCCTAAGCTTATGTCCCTGATTTTCAACAAAAGAAACCAAAATAATGAAGAAACATTTATAATAAAAGTAAATTAGAAATTTGTTTAAAATCACATACTCAATTTTAAACCTGAAATAAAAATGTTGGGTTCATATCCCTTTAATAACTGTATAAAAGGATTTTGTGCTGGTTTATCTTCCAACAGCAAAACAGTACTTCTCTTCATTTATAAAGCCACTGAATTTTTTCTACACTTTATTCCATAAACTGGGCTTTTTAAAAGCAATACAGCTAATAGATAAATGATTTTATATTGCTAATGCAAAGGCTGTATGTTGTATTCTATTTTCTATGTTATCTTCAGATATGAGGCTCAATTTATCAAATGCTGAGCGGACAAGGATCGCTCCCGGGAACCTGTCTGACCGTCATCGCTGCCAGTGGGCAGCATCCATTGCCCACATTTATTATTGCACAAGCAACTGTTAATCATCCCAGTTAGAGTAGTCCACAGTGATTTTAATCCACCGGCTCAGAACTAACGTATAGTTTAGGAAACAGCAATCTGATGACCACTCCTTCTTAACTATCAGCTGAAGAATTGCTCATGCAAGTACTCCAAACCAGTACTAATGTTTTACGTTTCTGTTACCAGTTAACTTCAGTAGTATTGCTGATTGGTGTGGTCTGAAAAGGGCTGAAGCCCCTAGTATTCTACACTATAGCCACAAAAGTCCTCAGGGCTACTGGTGAAGAATCTTATGGCTGTAATGTGTCAGTGTGATTGTGTGTGTTAATTAAAGGAACATAATACTCATATGCTAAATTACTTGAAACTGATGCAGTATAACTGTAAAAAGCTGACAGGAAAATATCACCTGAGCATCTCTATGTAAAAAATGAAGATATTTTATCTCACAATTTCCTCAGCTCAGCAGAGTAAGTTCTGTGTAAAATGGTATACTCAGCTGCAGCCCAGGTGCAGGTAAAAAAATAAAAATAAATGAAGAAATGAACAGCAGCCAATCAGCATCAGCAGTGCTGAGGTCATGAACTCTTTTACTGTAATCTCATGAGATTTCACTTAACTCTCATGAGATTTCATTGTAAACTTTCTTACACTGAATAGGGAAATAAGATGAGTGTGCACGAAAGCTCGCTCCTTCTGCTGTCCCGGGACAGACATACTGATATGCTGCTTGGAAGTCCTTTACAATGGGATGTGGCTACTGAGAAACTTTTGAGGTCAAATATCTTTCTTTTTTACATAGAGATGTTCAGGTGATATGTTCTAGTCAGCTTTTTACAGTTATACTGCATCACTTTCAAGTGTTTCAACATTTGGGTATTATGGCCATTTAATTATGAAAAATGCCTACTGAATTTTAGATTACTTGCTTTACAACCAATTTCATTATATAGGATTTTAGACAATTGCCTAGATTACATGTAGAGCTAGAAAAAAACAACAACCACTATAGTCTTAACATTGTTGCTGCTCAGTCCATACTTCTTCCATTTTTGTGCTGTTATTACAAGTCCATAGTTAATATATATTGACCATGCAGTAGTATAATATAATGCATGCTACAATATTCATGTTGGGAAGCGCAGATGAGTTATTCCCCTCATCTAATAGATTTCTATGAGGGTGCACACTAAAAGCCCACTAAAAGCCATGTTCTATAACCCTTGAGTGCTGGGCCGTTGAATCACAAACATTATGCTCAAGTAGTTTTTAGTAAAGTTCTTTGCTATACACCTTTCATGTTTTTGAATGCTCAGTAGCAAATGATAACAGTTAACAGGATGGTCTGCAAAGAACAATACCTAACTGACAATTTATAATGTAAGCGAAATGAACATGCTACTACCGCTTCTTATTGAAAGATATAATACCCTATCATGTGTTATTGCTTGTCAGACGCTAACTGCAGAATAACTCACACACCCATTATCAACCGAGCTCCACTTGTAATCTAGGTCACTATGTTTAAGGACTGCTCTCTGGAGAACAGATAAAGATGTCAAGGAGGTTACAATCTGGTCATGGCCAATAAAGTTTTGTATCAGGCCCAGATATTTTTAGAACCCAGCCATCCCCTGGGTTTTCTTTGTATAGAAAAAATGTACACAGTCTAGTGTGTCTATTCTTTTTAACTAAGGGGCAAATGGTGTTGACAAGAACTCAAACTGAGAAACTAATAGTATATGTGATTTAAAGTGGATACTATGGTGTAGATTTATTAAATGTCCATAGCTGAAGCGGATCATGTCAGCCTGACATCGCTAAATGCCTACAGCTGTCGGCATTTATCATTGCACAAGCATTTATTGTGAAATGCTTGTGCAATGCCGCCCCCTGCACATTCACGTGCAGGGGGTGTCAATCATGTCTGTCTGCCACCTCAGAGGTGGCGAATGAGTTAAGGAGCAGCGGTCTTACGACCGCTGCTTCTTAACTTTTATTTTCGGCGAATCTGAAGTCTCTAGTGGAAACAGCTGCATGTGCAGCTTAATAAATCTAGCCCTATGTGTATTAACGGTCAGATATAATTATTAATCATTTGATACGTACAGTCTACCATTTACATTACCTGTTTATTAGCTCTAGCAAACTCTAGGCCAACCCCTTGAAACCTCTTTCCTATATATCCAATGGGGCATGGATCACAGTGGAAGCCAGGAGAGGTGTTGACACAGCGGACACGTGGAAAACAAGGATTCGCCTTGCACTGTGAAGAGACAGCCCTTTATTTTTAATTACGGAAGAAATAGAAGATGCTAAAACATGTTCTGTAATGCTAATATATTTTGTCATCTACTCTAAGAGACTGGTTTCAATAAGAGACATAGAATGAGAGAAATAATTTAGCCTGGTTAATATCTATCTATCTAATCTATATATCTGTCTGTCCTTTCTTTCTGTCTTTCAACTAAGACAGATATAGATATAGATAGATAGATAGATAGATAGATAGATAGATAGATAGATAGATAGATAGATTCCCTTAGGCCTATTTATCTTTCTGTCTGTCTGTCAATAAAGTTCTAAAATCTTTATACAATTAAATGGAAAATATTGTTAAAAGGTTAAATAGAACAAACCCTTGTTCCAGCCTTATATGCAACTAGCATAAGCATAAATAAAAGTGGTGTTACTTTAACTAGGGGTTAGATGGAGGTTAGTTATGAAATCCTCTGAAAAAAAGCATATACAACATGAAAAAGCATTAAAGTAACAGTCAAGTCAAAATTAAACTTCCATGATTCAGATAGAGCATGCAATTGCAAATAACTTTCTAAGTTACTGTTATCATCCAATTTACTTTGTTTTCTTGGTATTCTTTTTTGAAAGCTAAATCTAGGTAGGCTCATATGCAATTTTTTAAGGCCTTGAAGGCAGCCTCTTATCTCTTATCATTTTAACAGTTTTTTTACAGTTAGATGCTCCTAGTTCATGTGTGCCATGTAGATAACATTGTGCTCAGTCCCGTGGAGTTATTTATGAGTCAACACTGATTGGCTAAAATTCAAGTCTGTCAAAAGAACTGAGATAAGAGGGCAGTCTGCAGAGGCTTAGATACAAGGTAATCACAGAGGTAAAAAATATTTTAATATAACAGTGTTGGTTATGCAAACTGGGGAATGGGTAATAAAGGGATTATCTATATTTTTAAACAATAAAAACTTAGTAGACCTTGCTCATGATTTCAACTCAGCTTTTACTCTTGCAAAAACATATAGATCCAAATAATTATATTTGGAGCAAAAATAAAAATCCTCAGAAGATCATAGTCATATTAAAATAGGGTAAATGCTTTATTGAACGGAGTCTTCCATGCATTTTCATTAATTTTACTTATAAGTAATGCTTATGAGAATGAATTGCTATTAGCTTTTACCAACTGCTTGCTTATCATGATATTAAAGGGATAGGAAAGTCAGAATTAAACTTGGATAATTCAGATAGAGCATGTAATTTTAAGACACGTTTAAATTCACTTCTATTTTCAAATGGGCTTTGTTCTCTTGGTATCCCTTGTTGAAAAAGAATATGCACATATCCTACACTAGTGGGAGCTAGCTGCTGATTGGTTCCTGCACACATTTGTCTTTTTGTGATTGGCTAACTAGATATGTTCAGCTAACTGCCTGTAGTGCAATGCTGTTCCTTCAGCAAAGGATAACAGGAGAATAAATCAATTATGATAATTAAAGTAAATTGGAAAGTGGTTTGAAAGTGTATGTCCTATCCAAATCATGAAAGACAATTTTGGGGTTTCCTGTCCATTTAACGGGCTCAAATAGGATGAATGATAGGATGGCACTAGAGATATAAAGCTATCAAAATACAATATGCCTCCTCTGTACTTCCTGATACTGTATGTGTAAGAATGTAGCACTGACTAGCTCAGGTCAGCAGTTTGCAAACGTTACCTCATCAATGTCAGTGCAGTGACTTCCACTTCCAGTGTAACCAGTCGGACATGCTCCACATTGATAACCAGTGGCTGTTTCTGTACAGGAAACCCCAGAGAAGCAGGGATTCGGGATACATCTGTTTCTGGATGCCGTTATGGTGATTTGTGGTCCAGTGGCATGTAGACCTAAGATTTACATGAAATTAAACACATAGATTATTAGGGGCCGTTTATCAAGGGCTGAATGGTCCCTGATACCCCCTGTTTTCACGCAAGCCTTTAGGCCGCTGCTCCTTAGCTAGTCTGACTGCTCTGAGGCTGCGGACTACAATCTGCCCAGTCTCATACGATATGGCTGATTGACACCCCCTGCTAGTGGGCGATTGGCCGCGAATCTTCAGGGGCGGCATTGCACAAGCAGCTCACAAGAACTGCTAGTGCAATGATAAATGCAGACAGCGTATGCTGTCGGAATTCATTGATGTCTGTCAGACATGATCCACTAAGTAGATCATGTCGGACAGACCGATGTAAATCAGCCCCTTAGTGTCCATTGGAATCATAAAAACTAAAAAGAACTACATATCACACTAAAACAGAAATCGTAACTAAACTACAGAATTTTATTTTTTGCTGCATTCTACTCCATAAAGAAACTATGGGTTCATTATCAGTCTTAAATGACTTGTTTAGAATCCAGACTTTATTGTGCAATTCATAATTTCATATCAGATTGAGTAATTCAATAGTTAACTTTTTTTTTTAAATGTCTAAACATTTATTTGAAAAAATGCATTCAAATTCATATAAACCATGTTTAAAAGGAGACTGAACTAAATTTCTTTTTTCATAATTCAGATAGAGCATGCAATTTTAAGCAACGTTCTAATTTACTCCTATTATAATTTTTTCTTTCTTCTCTTGGTATCTTTATTTGAAAAGCAGGAATGTAAAGCTTACGAACCGGCACATCTTTGGTTCAGCACCCTGATAGCGCTTGCTGATTGGTGGCTAAATGCTACCCAGGTGCTGTACCAAAAATGGGCCGGCTCGTAAACTTTACATTCCTGCTTTTTCAAATATAGATACCAAGAGAACAAAGAAAAAATGATAATAGGAGTAAATTAGAAAGTTGCTTAAAAGTGCAGGCTCTATCTGAATCATGACAGAAAAAAATTGGGTTCAGTATCTCTTTAATTTGTGTACACATTTATTAATATAACTATATTATTTTAACATTATTTTATGATTTTTATTAAACAAAATCATATTTATTCACTTGTGAACTGAGCTGACACAACCGAGTTTCACAATGAAAAAGTTGTACATTTTAAGGTGTCAGGACTCAAAAGTTCATAAATCCTGAGTAAAACTACTGGGTAATTTTTTTCCGATGGACTGAAATATCAGGGTTGAAATACAAGGTACACTGATTATTATTGTGCCATTATTGTTGAGTTTATTTAATGGATTTTGAAGTGAAAATCCTGCAAATAGGCAGGTGAAGGAATTTTGATTGGCTGGAACATACTTTTATTATTTAATTTGGCCCCTCTTCCTGTAATTTTACTCCGAATTCTGAGAAATGGAAGTGCACATAGCTGTCCCCTAAGTGGCTTCAACAGAGGACATAAGGCAAGACATTGCAAAACAATGCATGTTACGCTAACAATATGATTGTTACTAGCCTTATCTAGCATGTCTAGATTGGGTTCTCCAAATAGAGCAAATGGCGATAAAAGATTGGGAATTAAAAAAACAACTGGAGCAAACAAGGCTTTAATCTATTCAGAAATTTTTCACATTTGGCTGATATGTTAGTTTACTGCAAGACTCTAGAAAAATCTTGTAATTAAAAAGGCGTTTAATGACCATTTAAGGGTGCCGGTGCTGAGGGACCTCATATTCTATCTTCTCCTAACTTTATTATATTAAATACCCATTATACCTTGTTTAACGCTCGCTCACTTTTCCCTATGTAGAGCACTGGACATAGAAAAATCACACTACCTTGCAGATTCAGGGCAATTGGCACCTTTGGGTGCTACAGTAACAAATGTGGACGCCCCCATAGAACCCCCACAGCATCTTACTTACTAGTTCTTTGAGGTTTTCATTGAATCTTGGCATCTGTGACACAAATGATCACTAGGGATGGGCGAATGTGTTTATATCCGAATTTGAATGTTAGAACGAATGTTATTGTAGAAATTCGATTTACATAATAGAATGTTGATAAGAACGAATATTCTTAAAAATTCAATTTTCAAATGTTATTTACAGTTTTCGAATGTTACATTCGAATATCACATTCGAATTCAAATATTACATTTATAAAACACAGTATTAGACTAGAAATACTATTTTGAATTCGAATGTCACATTCGAATCGAATATCACATTCGAATCGAATGTCACATTTAAAACACAGTATTAGACTAGAAATACTATTTCAAATTTGAATATGACATTCGAATTTGAATATTACATTTATTAAACATGTTGTAGACTAGAAATACTATTTCAAATTTGAATGTCACATTCGAATTCGAATGTCACATTCGAATTCGAATATTACATTTCGAAATTGAATGAATACATAGCTAAACATTCTATTATTCGAACATATATTTTCGAATTTTATTGAAAAATTAAAAAACGAAAATTCGAAAATAGAATGTTAGAATGTTATATAAACATTCGAAATTCAATTTGAATGAACAAATGTATCAAAATTCGTTTTAAATTTTGAATTTTTAGAAACATTCACCCATCCCTAATGATCACACTGCACCATTGACACGTACAACATTCTATAATTGGCCCTCAAAGAGAAGGGTACAGTGGAATTGCTGTATAATCTACTATATTTACACACACACAAAAAACATTGTTTTCCATAATTTCTTATTTTTTTTGTGTCAACAGGATTAAAATATCAACTATAACTTTCCATTGCTTTGAAATACCTCTCCTTAAAGGGACATGATACCCAAATATTGAAACACTTGAAAGTGATGCAGCATAACTGTAAAAAGCTGACTAGAAAATATCCCCTGAACATCTCTATGTAAAAAAGAAAGATATTTTACCTCAAAATGTCCTAAGTATTCAAACCCCATTGTAAAGGACTTTAAGCAGCAAATCAGTATGTCTGTCCTGGGACAGGCAAGGGAGCGAGCTTTGTGTACACTCATGTTATTTCCCTATTCAGTTTAAAGAAGTTTACTATGAAATCTCATGAGAGTTAAGTCAAATCAAATCAAAGTTCTGACCTCAGCACTGTTGATGCAGATTGGCTGCTGTTTATTTCTTCATTTATTTTTTATTTTTTTACCTGAAGCTGGACAGCAGCTGAAGTATAACTTTTTACACAGAACTTACTCTACTGAGCTGAGGAAATTGTGAGGTAAAATATCTTCCTTTTTTACATAGAAATTCTCAGGTTTCCTGTCAGTTTTTTACAGTTATACTGCATCAGTTTCAAATGATTTAGCATAGGAGTATTATGTCCCTTTAAGTCTTTTTGGCTGTGTTAGAAAATGGGTATCAAGAGAAATAACTTGTTTTCCATCTTTCCATCTGGCAGGGGAGATAGTTTTGGCTTGGTGAGATAGTCGCATTATTTGTTTTGGCATCGCTTGTAGTGAATGGAAAACTAAAGATGGGCTGTAGAGGGAAAGAATGAATATATTTTGCCACTGTTGAGTAGTCTGGTGCCTACGAGAGAACTAAAAACTAGACGTGTATCAGTTCTGGACACAGCATCCAACTTCCTTTTGATTTCCTGTTTGGCGTGAATTTTAATCGTTCACTCTCTTTCCACTTGCAATATTTTCATGTATGTAGGAGTTTTTACTGAATATCCTAAATAACTGTCTCAGTAAATGAAGGGGCCTGATTTAAGCAATGGGACATGTGCTTTATACAGGGCAAAGCTGTATTAATCTGTGCCAAGAGACCATGGGATTGATGCAGTGGGTTGTTTTGCTGATGACATAATGTTGCTGATGGAATGGTTTGGACACGCAGCAGGAAGTAACAGAAGAATTCCAGGCATAGAACACATGTTCACTGTAATAAAAGCTCTAAAAAGACCCGATGAGTGCACTTCATCATTGACTGTTTATTGTTCTTTTTGCTGCACCCCGGGCATTAGAAATGATTTGGGGTGCTTTTCTCCCTGCATACTATATATATTATTTTTTTTTTACTATCATATTTGTGTGTATGTGCGTGTGCATGCATGTGTGTGTGTTTGTGTGTGATGTGATCTGATAAGCCTCTGTTTCTCTTATCCTATGAATTTTTTGCACGTAACAATTTTTTGCTATTTTTATGAGATAACGATTTGGTGCTTGAAGGGTAATGACAGCTGAGGCATTTTATGATTGTGAGAGCTGGAAAAGCACACTAATGATATCATTTCACATTCAGAAAACATTAGTTTACATAAAATAACCAATAGATTGTGGTCAATCCCACAGCGTTTAATCCCCACAATGCGGCTAAACGAGAAGTGGGGTATAACCTTTACAGATTCTTGGGCATCTATTTATCAAGCTGTCAACTTACCTGCATTCGCCGGCACCAATACGCTTGCCTAAGATTGCCTAACATCGCTGCCGCGGACCTGAAAACACTCTCCAAAATTATCAAAAAAGCTGTCAAAAAGCTGCGCACCAAGTACAGTGCAATAAGCAGCGGACTGTTGTTAACTAAAAGTCATCGATCTCGCTGCTCTTCAGATTTTTTACAGCTTTCTTGGTACCCTGTCACTAAACACCCACACTATACTATACAGTTTACCCCCTAAACCGCCGCTCCCGGACCCTGCCACAACTCTAATAAATGTATTAACCCCTAAACCACCGCTCCCGGACCCCGCCGCAACTCTTATAAATGTATTAACCCCTAAACCGCTGCTCCCGGACCCCATCGCAACTAAATAAAGTGTTTAACCCCTAAACCGCCGCTCCCGGAGCTCACCGCCACCTACATTATACTTATTAATCTCTAATCTGCCGCCCCCTACACCGCCGCCACCTACATTATATTTATTAACCCCTAATCTGCCGTCCCCTACACCGCCGCCACCTACCTACATTTATTAACCCCTAATCTGCCGCCCCCAACGTCGCCGCCACTATATTAAATTTATTAACCCCTAAACCTAAGTCTAACCCTAGCCCTAACACCCCCCTAACTTAAATATAATTTAAATAAATCTAAATAAATATTACTATCATTAAATAAATTATTCCTATTTAAAACTAAATACTTACCTATAAAATAAACCCCAAGCTAGCTACAATATAACCAATAGTTACATTGTAGCTATCTTAGGCTTTATTTTTATTTTACAGGCAACTTTGTATTTATTTTAACTAGGTAGAATAGTTATTACATAGTTATTAACTATTTAATAACTACCTAGCTAAAATAAATACAAAAGTACCTGTAAAATAAAACCTAACCTAAGTTACAATTACACCTAACACTACACTACAATTAAATTAATTCCCTAAACTAAATACAATTAAACACAATTAAATTTTTTTTATCTAAAGTACAAAAAAACAACAACACTAAATTACAGAAAATAATAAAGAAATTACAAGATTTTTAAACTAATTACACCTAATCTAACCCCCCTAACAAAATAAAAAAGCCCCCCCAAAATAAAAAAGCCCTACCCTACACTAAATTACAAATAGCCCTTAAAAGGGCCTTTTGCGGGGCATTGCCCCAAAGTAATCAGCTCTTTTACCTGTGAAAAAAATATTACAAACTCCCCCCAACATTAAAACCCACCACCCACACAACCAACCCTACTCTAAAACCCACCCAATCCCCCCTTAAAAAAACCTAACACTAACCCCTTGAAGATCACCCTACCTTGAGAAGTCTTCACCCAACCGGCCCGAAGTCCTCAACGAAGCCGGCAGAAGTGGTCCTCCAGACGGGCAGAAGTCTTCATCCAAGCCGGGCAGAAGTGGTCCTCCAGACGGGCAGAAGTCTTCATCCAGACAGAATCTTCTATCTTCATCCATCCGGTGCGGAGCGGCTCCATCTTCAAGACATCCGACGCGTAGCATCCTCTTCATCCAGAGTCTTCTTGAACAATGACGGGTCCTTTAAGTGATGTCATCCAAGATGGCGTCCCTTCAATTCCGATTGGCTTATAGAATTCTATCAGCCAATCGGAATTAAGGTAGGAAAAATCCTATTGGTTGATGCAATCATCCAATAGGATTGAACTTCAATCATATTGGCTGATCCAATCAGCAAATAGGATTGAGCTTGAATTCTATTGGCTGTTCCAATCAGCCAATAGAATGCGAGCTCAATCCTATTGGCTGATTGCATAAACCAATAGGATTTTTCCTACCTTAATTCCGATTGGCTGATAGTAGGGTAGTGTGGGTGGTGGGTTGTAATGTTGGGGGGGCATTGTCTTTTTTTCAGGTAAAAGAGCTGATTACTTTTTTTTATTTTGGGGGGGCTTTTTTATTTTGTTAGGGGGATTAGATTAGGTGTAATTAGTTTAAAAATCTTGTAATTTGTTTATTATTTTCTGTAATTTAGTGTTTGTTTTTCTGTACTTTAGATAATTGTATTTAATTGTATTTAATTGTTGTTAATTTAGGGAAATAATTTAATTATAGTGTAGTGTTAGGTGTAATTGTAACTTAGGTTAGGTTTTATTTTACAGGTAACTTTGTATTTATTTTAGCTAGGTAGTTATTAAATAGTTAATAACTAATAACTATTGTACCTAGTTAAAATAAATACAAACTTGCCTGTAAAATAAAAATAAACCCTAAGCTAGCTACAATGTAACTATTAGTTATATATTGTAGCTAGCTTACGGTTTATTTTATAGGTAAGTATTTAGTTTTAAATAGGAATTATTTATTTAATGCTAGGAATATTTATTTAGATTTATTTAAATTATATTTAAGTTAGGGGGTGTTAGGGTTAGACTTAGGTTTAGGGGTTAATGAATTTAATATAGTGGCAGCGGTGTGGGGGGGCAGATTAGGGGAGAATAAATATAATGTAGCTTGCGGTGGGCTCCGGGAGCGGCAGTTTAGGGGTTAAACACTTTATTTAGTTGTGGTGGGCTCCGGGAGCGGCGGTTTAGGGGTCAATAAGTTTATTAGAGTGGCGGTGGGCTCCGGGAGCGGCGGTTTAGGGGTTAATAAGTATAATGTAGGTGGCGGCAGTGTAGGGGGGGCAGATTAGGGGTGTTTAGACTCGGGGTACATGTTAGGGTGTTAGGTGTAAACATTAACATAGGAATCAAAGGGATATCGGGCAGCAGCGAACATGAGCTTTCGCTGCTTTCAGACTCCCATTGATTTCTATGGCATCCGCCGCCTCCAGGGCGGCGGATTGAAAACCAGGTACGCTGGGCTGGAATAGTGGCGAGCGTACCTAGTAGACATTTGATAACTAGCAAAAATAGTCAGATTGTGCCGAACTTGCATTCAGAACATCTGTAATGACGTAAGCATCGATCTATGTCGGACTGAGTCCGGCGGATCGTATGTTACGTCACAAAATTCTACTTTTGCCGGTCTGTAAGGATTGATAACTAAGACGAATCAGGCTCGCCACAAATACGCTGCGGAATTCCAGCATATTTGCGGTTGACAGCTTGATAAATAGATGCCTTGGAGTCTTTATTGAACATCAACTTGTACAGACAGTCTCTGTGGCATTAAAGTTGTGTCATGATCCTGTGGAGCTGAGTGTCTTCCAACTGGTGATGACTGTGACCTACCTGCCTACCATGCATGCTTCTAACTGAAGATATGTACTGCTGAATGTATAATCATTGCTTTATTATGTATAAGCTTATAGTAAACAATGTTATTTTATTACACAGTTTTTCAGTGCTGCCTCCCTTTTCCCTTTTGGTTTATTGAAAGGCCACTCCAAAATTTGTTAAATAGCAACATCCAGCCTTCAACATAGCAGAGAGAGGTTTATCTTTATTTAATGAATCTAAGAAAATAGTTTACTTTTCTCTTTGTTAATGTAAGAAGCACAGTAATTACATATAATTATTAATATCAATGGACGTATATGTGTTTTATGTGTTGATTATTCTCTGTTGTAATATTGCCAATTATTAAATTCTGGAAAACATTAAATATCAGATTCCTATATATTTACTTCATTAACATATCTGATACAAGCTTGTGAAATCAAGTGATAAACATGATTTCCATTTTTGCTCATGCAAAAGATCAATAATATTTGTGCTACAATTGGGGTACATAGAAAACAAATTAATTTCTACAGCTGTACTTGCTACAAAACGTTTGAGAAACACTGTTGTAGGCAATAGAAATGGTTTGTATTTTCCATCACATGCTATTGTTAATCAGCTATTGACAAATTGCTGCTTACCGCATGCATCACATTCCATGACTGTATTTTTCAGGAAAGTGATCTCTTTAACCTGCAAATAAAAAACAATGTAACGTGTTAATTAAATGTAAAATCAGATGACAACCAGTTCTGCATCCTAAAATATTTAATCAAAGGCTTTTGTTGCGTATTTTGGGGCAAAGAAGGCATTCTCCATGTTAGACATCACCATAAAGGCATTGCATCAATTGTTTTATCTTTTCATTTAATAGCTTGAAATATTCTAATAAAGGTGTATGTCCCAACCAAAATTAGCCAAGTCTCTCTTTAAATTAACTCCAAAAATATGGTTGACGGCATTTGCATATGTATATATTTAAAGAGCCATTATAGTGTAGAAATACAAGCTCTAAACAGGAGCGGTAGTCAAAAGCAATTCTCTGTGGCTCCTGAGAGCTACTTTAAATATGCGTTTAACCCATTTGAGATGGTAAAACACAGAGTTGCAGGGTCGCTAGTGATAAAACTACATGCTCTAATGAACTAGAACATCTATTTTTTTCACTTTAATGGTCCTTTAAGCCCAGTTAGCAGAGCCAACATGCTGACAAAGATATATTTCCTGTAACTACCTGTGTTGAAAGTTGGGCAATGCAGTCTCAAATTATTTAAATATCATCACTTAGCAATATCCAATAATATATAAAGAAATGCAACAGCTCCCTGAAGTTATCATTGCACAAACAATTGCTTGTGCAGCCATGTCTCTTGCTCTCATGCAACCAAGTATGTGAGAGCAGGGCTTGCCAATCATCCTGACCGATCCTGAGGCTAAGTAGCAGCAGTCTAAAGAATGTAACTACTTAACTAGCTTTTCATGCTCGCTTGTGTGAGCCAGCAATGTTTGGGCCCCAAGCTGTGTCCGGCTGTCCGGCAGCTTCATAAATGGTGCCTAATGGCTGTACTTTATACACTGTTTTATGGAGTATATCTATCAAAGTATCTACAGCTAAATCTTTTGCACAAAGGTAAGATCTTTTTATTTTTAACATATGGGAGATAACCAAACTCACTTTGATTATCTTGAATTAAAAGACCATTGTATTTAAAAAGGTATATGAAACCCCCAAAAAATCTATCATGATTTAGATACAGCATGCGATTTTAAACAACTTTCCATTTTAACTCTATTTTCATTTTTTCTTTGTTTACTTGTTATCTTTTGTTTAAAAGCAGGAATGTATGCTTAGTAGCCAGCCCATTTCTAGAGCACTATATGGTAGGAATGACCACTTCTTCAAGCAGCCTTACAAACATCAGCTAATGTATCAGTGCAGTACCAAACTGACTCAAGGATAAGCACTTTTCAGGCAAACCAAGGCCAGGAAAATGACATTTAGTCTTTGTATATAATGCTCTAATACTAAAGTGTGTGAGCAAGGAAAAAATACATCTTAAAAAGTGTTTTTTTTTTTCTTCTTTTTTGCAAAGTGCTATAATATCAGGTCGTGAGGCATTTGCTGGTTCATACTTTAGCTTGTGCAAAGAGAAATGAAGGAGGTAGATTTACTAGGGCCTTAGGGTGCGCAATGTGCCATTTGGTGCTTAGAGGTGAGTGCAAGAAATAGTATGCTATGTGCAAAGTCTAAATACGCAAGTATGCTGTGGTAGCTGAGAGATACAAGGGAGCCAAGCAGTCTGGATACAAAAGTATGCTGTGGTAGTAGACAGATGCAAGGGAGGCCAGCAAAGTCTTAATACACAAGTATGCTGTGGTAGCTGACAATTACAAGTGAGCCAAGTAGAGTCTAGGAACATAAGTTTGCTGTGGTAAGTGACAGGTTCAAGGGAACAAAGCAGAGGCTGGATACACAAGTATGCTGAGGTAGTTGATGGGTGCAATGGAGGCCAGCAGAGTCTGGATACCTATAAAGCAGTCTGAGGCAGAGATCTAGTAAGAATGGTAAGACAGGCCTGGGTCAAAGCCCATTTCCCTGTTTCCCCCCGGGGCTGTGACATTTGTGCAAAGGGACTGAACGCCCTTGGCGGGGAGCAACGATTAGTGGATTGCAGATGAGTCAACTGTCAATCAAGTGAGGGCTATGGCGGTCGGTGGAACGGCACTTATCATTCCGGCATTAAAATGTAAAAATCTAAGAAGATAAGGATAAATTAGCTATTTCATGAATGAACGTCTCACTCATTTTTTAAATGATATCCTATGACTTGAGTGAGTACGCTCAAGTTTACCTTCACTTTAATTGCTAAAACTAGAGAAGAGAAAGCAGGTGTCATAAAAGATTAGACCCAGTGAGGGAATCCCAGTAATAAAGGACAAAGTGGAACAAAAGCCCTCATGTGGCTCAAACAGAGAACTGGGCTGGGAATCTCCGAGACCTTGAATCAATTCTTAGCAAGGCCATAACAGCTTCTCAGTAGGGATATATCATCCAAGGATTTTAACTGGTCTGCTCAGGCTCTTTTTTGGTTCAGTGGTGAATTATGCCACTAGGTCGCATCAACGCATTCAAGATGTGTGGCAATTTTTAAATCAAAGCTTAAATATTAGAATGTTGTATCTTTTTATTTCATAAGGCCTGTCTTCCATTTATTACTCTTTTAGCTTGTTTAGCTCTCAGTTTTTTTCCAATCACTCTGTAACTGATACCAGGCCAGTTAAACGTTTGCAGTATAGGGGATTTCTTTCCTAAGATATGTAGAGTCCACAACGTCATTCAATTACTAGTGGGAATATCACTCCTGGCCAGCAGGAGGAGGCAAAGAGCACCACAGCAAAGTTGTTAAGTGTCACTCCCCTACCCATAATCCCCAGTCATTCTCTTTGCCTCTGTAAATGGAGGAGGTGAAGTTTGATGTCTGAAGAAATGTGAATTTTTATTTCTAGAAGTCATGATATGCTTTTATCTCATTTTTTTTATAAATTATTATTAATGCTAGAATGTGTACATATATCTTTGCACATATATATATATACGAATGAGGAAAAAGGAATGCTGAGACTTGAGGTAGATGAAATGAAGTTTTATTCAGGAGCAGGCTTATCATCAGACACAGGGTAAGCTCCTATCTTACGCGTTTCGCGCATGGGCACATATCTTACGCGTTTCGCGCATGGACACATATATGTGTGTGTGTGTGTGTTATGTCAGAAATCTTTTGCAAACATATTTAATGTCCCTAAATTCCTTTTTTGTTCTAAACAATGTTGTCTTTCATATCTCTGTATTTATTTATACCACTATATGTATATAGTGTAAATGTATTATTATTCTGAGCAGGAATAATAGCAAATATAACATGTAATCAGGGTATCATATGTATTTATTTGCAATCAATAGATATTTTAAGAGCTGGGACAGTTTTCCCTCTGTACCTATGTAACCCCTCCTGCTTGAAATCTAGTTTTAAAAACCACCCCTACCCAGGTGTTATAAAATGGGCTGGCATATAAGATGACATTTCTCACTGAAAAAGAAATTCAAGAGAAGGAAGAAATACACTGAAAATAGCATGACAGTAAAGAGGAGATTTTAATTTCTGCTGTATCTGAATCATGACAGTTTAATGTTAGATGGGCTATCCCTTTGAGCTATCATTTTAAGATTATATTGAATCAAACATCAATTCAAATTTTAAAATCATTGTCTAAAATATTACACTGTGTGTCCTAATGTCAGCATCAATGTTTATCTTTAATACTAATTTCATATATACATACTTTCAAAGTATAATACACAATGTAACAAATGGCACTTACAAGTTCTAATGAGTGATCAATGACACAAGTATCAAGAAATTTGATTCGTTAGTGATAGTTTAAAATGTATATTTGAATCAGATTGACTGATAAATCATGTGATTATGCATATTCAAATCAAAATTGGTTGAAAAATTTACTAGTGTGTGGGTTGTTTAGGAGTTTGCATCATAATTAGTGCGAAAAGTGTTGCGTCAAATTTGGTGAGAAGTGGAGAGTGTGACTTGTATTACATGGCTTAAACATGGTGCAAATAAATGTTTCCAAAAAATAAAAAGGAAGTTAGCTATATTATGTTGTGTATTTATTTCATTTTTATCTCTATATCTATTAGTGCATAAAGTTTGGGGCAAAACTTTGCAACAAATTTGGAGAAATAATATTGTCCCCTTGCTTTGTAATGAGAGTCAAAGATGTAACATAATCCATAAGTAGTAATGTATTTTTAATTGTTATCCCTATATCTACTACTGCAACAAATGTGGAGCAATAATATTGTTTGATTTAGAAAGGGTATATAATTTTAATAGAGTTTCTAATTTACTTTTATTATGTAATATACTTCATATGTATATGTAATATACCTCTTGCGGCATTGAACACAAGCTTTCTGTGTTTTCAGACTCTCATTGATTTCTATGACATCTGTGGCCTCAAGGGTGGTGGATTTAAAACTAGGTACGCTGCGTTGGAATAGACGCAAGCGTATCTGTTAGATGTTTGATAAATTGGGAAAAGGGTCAAATAGAGTCAAATGTGAATTCAAAACATCTGTAATGACGCAAGCATCGATCTGCGTCGGATTGAGATCTCGGGAGCGTATATTTCATCACACATTTCAACATTTGACGATCTTGATGCTTTGATAACTAGGGTGGATCAATCTCGTGACAAATACGATGTCGAATTAAAGTGTATTTTCAGTTGACACTTTGATAAATATCCCCCTAGGGGTTAATCTTCCCTTTATTAGGACGTTTTTCCTCTTTGGGCTAATTTTATTGAAATACTTTAGTATGTGTGTGGCTTATGTTTTAGACAGGGATTTTTGTATAAACTTAAAATGTGGCAGTTGGTTTTCTTTGCTTGCTTAGCTAGAACAGTCTAAACGACAAACTGCTTGAGTTTGAAACCAGCTGCAGCTACTTGCATCTTATGTTGTAGGCAGAGGGAAACGCGCGCCTTTTATTTGCTACGTAGTTTCCTCTCTCTGCCGGTCATGTGACTTCTCTCTGCTGTCGATTATTCACTGAGCGGCGTCATTGAATTTCAGTCTCTTCAGGGTCAATCTACTATACAATCGTTTTAGAGACTTCTGGAAGCCAAATTGTGGTATTAAAAATTCTTAAAGTGACAGTGTATTTAAAACATTTCTACAATTTGGGTAATTTTTTATTTAGTATTATGGACATGGACCAAGACTGTGTTTTTTGACAAATGCTTGATATGCCTAGAGGCTCAAATTGTTTTGCCTATGCAATTCTGTGCTGCATACTTAGCTAGAACAATTCAATTTAAAGATAAATTGTTGCCCTCTAAACCCAATGTTTCTCAGAATGATGCTGTTCAGGCAATGCCACAGCTTTCTCCTCAAACGTCCCAAGCCTCTATGGCGTCACATACAGTGCCCTGCACTTCCTCTCAACCTCCTGGAGGAGTTTATTTGCCTGCAGATTTTGCTGCACAGGTATCTTCTGCAGTATCTGCAGCATTATCTGTTTTTCCTATGCTGGGAAAACGCAAGAGGAAAATTAGACATTCAGATAGTAAGGTTTCTGTTCCACCTAATGCTACGCAGGTTGCCCTGAGGGTGAAATCTTAGATTCGGACAGTATTATTCCTTTAACTGATACTGAAGAAGTAAACTTCAGATTTAAGCTTGAACACCTTTGTGTACTGTTAAAGGAGGTATTGACTACTTTGGACGACTCTGATACTTCTGTCGTTGTCAACCCTAAGAAGTCTAGTAAACTTAATAAATACTATGATGTTCCTTCCTCTGTGGAAGTTTTCCCTGTCCCAAACCGTGTGACGGAGATTATTTCACAGGAATGGGAGAAGCCAGGGATTCTTTTGTCCCCGTCTCCTGTATTTAAAAAAATGTTTCCTGTTGCTGACTCCATTAAAGATTATTGGCGCACTGTGCCTAAAGTAGAAGGGGCTATTTCTACTCTGGCTAAGAGAACTATGATCCCTATAGAGGATAGCTTCTCCTTTAAGGATCCCATGGACAAAAAGATGGAAGTATATTTGAAGAATATGTATGGTCATCAAGGTCTTCAATGGCAACCTGCAGTTTTTATTTCCACAGTAGTAAGTGCGTCATCTTATTGGTGCAATGCCTTGTCTGAATCAATTTTAGTAGAGACTCCATTGGAGGAGATACAAGATAGGATTAAGGCTCTCAAATTAACCAATTCCTTTATTTCTGATGCTAACATGCAAGTTATTAAACTGGGAGCCAAAATGTCTGGCATCACTGCCCTAGCCCGCAGGGCATTGTGGCTAAAATCTTGGTCAGCTGATATTACCTCTAAGTCCAAGCTTCTGGCGCTTCAAAGGGGAAGACCTTGTTTGGACCTGGTCTGACAGAAATAATTTCTGATATTATGGGTGGAAAAGGGTCTCTTCTACCGCAGGACAAGAAGAACAGACTCAAAGGATGTCAAGGTAATTTTTGTTCCTTTCGTAACTTCAAAGGTCAAAAGTTTTCCTCTCCCTCTTCCAAGCAGGAGCAGTCCAAGTCTTCTTGGAAGCCCAATCAGTCTTGGAATAAAGGGAAGTAATCAAAGAAACCCTCAGCTGAGTCTAAGTCAGCATGAAGAGTCAGCCCCTGGTCTGGGTTCCGATCAATTGGAAGGCAGACTTTCTCTGTTTTGTCAAGCGTGTAGACGAGATGTCCCAGATGATCCTTGGGCTGTGGACATAGTATCTCAGGGTTACAAAATAGAATTCAAAACTTTCCCTCCCAGGGGCAGATTCCACCTCTCAAGATTATCTGCAGACCAGGTAAAAAGAGAGGTATTCTTGAACTGCGTTCAGGACCTTTCCTCCCTGGGGGTGATTGTCCCAGTTCCAGTAAGGGAAAAGGGTCTAGGATTCTATTCAAATCTGTTTGTGGTTCCCAAAAAAGAGGGAAATTTGTGACCCATTTTAGCCCTAAAGTGCCTCTACATGTTTCTCAGGGAACCATCCTTCAAAATGGAAATATTCATTTCATTCTTTCTTTGGTCCAAAAAGGTCAGTTTATGACGACCATAGACCTGAGGGATGCATATCTTCATGTTCCCATCCACAGGGCTCATCACATGTTCCTGCCTTTCTAGACAAACACTTTCAGTTTGTAGCTCTTCTGATTGGCCTTGCCACAGCTCCCAGAATTTTCTCAAAGGTTCTGGGGCTCTCTTGGCAGTGATCAAGTCTTGGGGAATTGCAATGGCACCATACCTGGACAACATATTGGTTCAGGCGTCATCTTTTCAACAAGCAAATTCTCACACAGAGATATTGTTGTCTTTTCTACGTTCCCACGGTTGGAAAGTGAATCTGGAAAAGAGTTCCCTTGTTCCAGCTACAAGGGCGGTTTTCTTAGGGACCATAATAGATTCCCTATCTATGAAAAATTTTCTGACAGAGGTCAGAAAATCCAAAATTCTCTCCTCTTGCCTCTCTCGTCTACTGTTCGGCCATCAGTGGCTCAATGTATGGAGGTAATTGGTCTGATGGTTGCTTCCATGGACATAATTCCCTTTGCTCATTTCCATTTGAGAGCTCTGCAATTATGCATGCTTAGACAATGGAATGGAGACCATTCGGATGTGTCTCAGAGGATAGATCTAGACCAGTTGACAAGAGACTCTCTCCCGTGGTTGCTTTTTTTAGGACCATCTGTCTCAGGGCACATGCTTCTGGAGACCTTTCTGGGTAATTGGGATCATGGACGCCAGCCTGCTAGGCTGGGAAGCAGTCTGGGACTCATTAAAGGTGCAGGGACTATGGACTTGGGAGGAGTCTGCTCTCCCCATAAATATCTTGGAGTTGAGAGCAATTTACAATGCTCTGATGGCTTGGCCTCAATTGTCCATAGCCAAGTTTATCAGGTTTCAGTCAGACAACATCACCTCAGTGGCTTACATCAACCACCAGGGAGGAAGATGGAGTTCCTTAGCCATGAAGGAGGTGGTGCTGATTTTTCAGTGGGCTGAAGCTCTCAATTGTTGTCTATCTGCCATCCACATTCCTGGTGTGGAAAACGGGGAAGCGGATTTCCAGAGCAGACAGACATTTCATCCGGGGAGTGAGCTCTCCATCCAGAGGTGTTCTCCAGGTTAACCCTCAAATGGGGGGTGCCAGAGTTGGATCTGATGGCATATCAGCAGAACGCCAAGCTTCCAAGGTATAGTTCAAGATCAAGAGATCCTCAGGCCACTCTGATAGATGCTCTGGTGGTTCCTTGGGAATTAGGTCTAGCATACCTGTTTCCTCCGTTTGCGCTCCTTCCACAAGTTAATGCTCATATCAAACAAGAGAGAGCATCTGTAATTTTAATAGCTCCTGCATGGTCTTGCAGGATCTGGTATGCAGACCTAGTGAAGATGTCTTCTTGGCTGCCTTGGAGGTTGCCTCTGAGGAAGGACCTTCTAACTCAGAGTCCATTCCTCCATCCAAATCTTGTTTCTCTGAAGCTGACTGCTTGGAGATTAAACACTTAGTTCAGTCATTGAGACCATGATCCAGGCTTGCAAACCTGTTACTCGAAAAATTTACCATAAGGTATGTTGTAAATACCTTTATTGGTGTTTATCTAATGGCTACTCTTGGATTAGGGTTAGGATTCCTAGAATTTTGTCTTTTCTCCAGGAAGGTCTGGAGAAAGGGTTGTCAGTCAGTTCTCTGGAAGGCCAGATTTCTGCATTATCTATTTTGTTACATAAGCGTCTGGCGGATGTGCCAGATGTTCAATCTTTTTGTCAGCCCCTGGTCAGAATCAGGACTGTGTTTAAATCTGTTGCTCCTCCTTGGAGCCTTAATCTTGTCCTTTAAGTTTGCAGCAGGCTCAGTTTGAGCCAATGCATTCCATAGATATTAAGTTGCTATCTTGGAAGGTTTTGTTCTTTATTGCTATCTCTTCTGCTCTGAGAGTTTTGGAATGCTCAGCTTTGCAGTGTGATTCGTCTTACCTTATCTTTCAGGTGGATAAGGCAGTTCTTTGTACTAAATTGGGGTTTCTTCCAAAAGTTGTTTCGGATAGAAATATTAATCAGGAAATTGTTGTTCCTTCTCTCTGTTCTAATCCTTCTTCTCATAAAGAATCTCTGTTGCACAACTTGGATGTTGTGCTGTGCTCTTAAATTCTACCTACAGGCGACTACGTTTTTTCACCAGTTTTCTGCCCTGTTTGTTTGTTTCTCAGGAAAGCGTAAGGGTCAGAAAGCTACTCCTCTTCTTGGGCTTTCAAAGATGAAGCTTCTGTATAACAGCTTTGCAAGGCTGCAACTTGGTCTTCTCTGCATACTTTTTTCAAATTTTCCAAATTTGATACTTTTGCATCGGCTGAGGCCTCTTTTGGGAGAAAGGTTCTTCAAGCGGTGGTGCCTTCTGTTTATGTCTGCCTGTCTTGTTCTCCCTCCCTGTTCATTCTGTGTCCTCTAGCTTAAGGATTGGTTCCCACTAGTAATTGAATGACATTGTGGACTCTCCATATCTTAGGAAAGAAAACAAAATGTATGCTTACCTGATAAATTTCTTTCTTTACGGATATGGAGAGTCCACAACCCCACCCTTTATTAAGACAGTTATTTTTGACTAAACCTCAGGCACCTCTACACCTTTGTGTTATTCTTTTTCCATTTTCCTTTGGTCAAATGACTGGGGATTATGGGTAGGGGAGTGACACTTAACAACTTTGCTATGGTGCTCTTTGCCTCCTCCTGCTGGCCAGGAGTGATATTCCCACTAGTAATTGAATGACGTTGTGGACTCTTCATATCTGGAAAGAAAGAAATGTATCAGGTAAACATAAGTTCTGTTTTTTTATGTAGCTCATTCTATACATCTTGTATGCATGTTTATCTGTTACTGGATTATGATGAAGGGGTTAGCAACAAAATCCTTTTATGTCTAATATCATGTCAAAAGAATCAGGTACAAAATCTTAGACAACTAATGATACATTGTTTTTTTATTAATGTAGTATAATGTGTCACACATTTAATGTTTTTACACAAAAAAAACTATCACCAAGATTACAAGTTGTGCGCTAAACCCAGTGTGTAAATAACGCAAATAAATGAGCGGTATCGCACTCCCCATAGTTCTGCCATTACAAGTTTCACAAAAACCTTCTTGTGTTGTGCGTTATGGTTCGTTAAGCTCCATACCGCACAAAAGCCAAGGCCTGACTTGACATGCTCGTGCACGTTCTCCCTCATAGACATAAATGGAGAGAAAGTGTTAGAAAAAAACACCTGCTATTGCGGAATGGCGAACGATATAACAAAATCCCCATTGATGTCTATGGGGACAAGAAGATTATGTAAAAAGCTAACACCCTAACATAAACACCTAGTTTAAATACCCCTAATCCTCTGCCCCCCAACATCGATGACACTAAATAAAACTATTAACCCCTAATCCGCCGCCCGACACTAAATAAAAATATTAACCCCTAAACCTCTGCCCCGTATAGCTAACATCTAAATAAACCTATAAAGAAAAGGGTTTAACAATGGCACTATTTTAGGCAAACCCCACTTTATTCAAATTTCAGTATAGTGAAAGCTGGATCCATTCCAGTTCTAGTTTTTCACTTTTATTATTCTATTGGTATCAGTGGGTTGGTGCTTATGCATAAATTAATGTATACTGAAAGAATGTGGAACTATAATTGTTCCACTAGAAAGTATGCACATGTAGCACTCTAATGCCCAGACTCAGAGGCAAAGCTTCACAGACTGGGTTAAAATTTAACTTTTATTATTAAGCTAAAAATTATGTTTAGAACAAAAACACTCAAATGGTTAAAATCGCAAATGTCAAATAGAACCTGGGTAATGGTAAATGTGATATTTATATATCAATGTTTGGTACAATATATTTTGAGGTATCACCGTATAGTTTGTGGTATATTCTTATACCTAGTGTTAATTAATTCCACTTAGGAGAAAGAGATATAGTTTAACAGGGAATGTTTATGTTCATCTATTGCATATTAGTGGACTCACAAATGATAATGGATCTCAGGTTCTGTATGTATATATTACTCATATCACATCGATCAAACTGCTATGATCACCATATTATTCTAAATCATTCAAGTAGTTATCAGTTCACTAACAATAAATATTTAATGTGCCCTATTTTATTGTAGTATATAATATATAGTATTGCGCTTATTCTCGCAGATAGATGCTAAATTTGTATGTCTCTGTTGAGATGAATAATATGTTCAATTGCATATAAGATTGTTAACATGCGTTGCCTTTATGTGTCTATATTGTATCACAAATTTATACCTTTGGGTTGTACTGGGTGCATTTGCACTTGTATTCGATACAGCTGTAGGATTGTTAAGCCGTTATATCTTTATAATGTATAACATAGTTATCCCTTTTGCTTATACTGAGTGTATTTGTGTTTGTATTCGATACAGTTGTGAGATTTATATGCCGTCGTTCCTATAGTAAAAGTATCCCTTTGGGTTATACTGGGTGCGATTGCACTGATATCACTATTCAGTTAATATACCGCTATTCAGCCAACAGCAATTTCCCCTTGTAATTTACTATTTTAACCAGTGCAAGTTAAAGAATGTTATAAATTATGTTCCCTGATGATTTAGGATCCACTGGTGTCGATTAGCTAGTGTCCACCTTTAATCCCACTATTGTTCTGGGGTTAATATATCCCTTTTGATTGTTCTGTATGCAGTCGCGCTTGTGTTAAATATAACTGCTGAATTTATATGCTGTTGTTCAGCCTATAATAATTTACACTTAAAATATGCTATTTGCACAGGCGTGGGTTAATCAATGTTTTGGATCATATATACTTATACTTCCACTATATTTATTCACCATAATATCGTTAGGTGACACTAGTTTAGAATAGGTTCTGTTTTAACATTTGAAAATTAAAAAGCGTCCTCCACACTGCTCTGACGCATTTCGCCCTTTCCGGGCTTTTTCAAAGGCAGCGAGCCGCCCGGTGTGTGCATATTTATGTGTTCTGGTATCCAGAAATTTAGCCTCCTCGGTATTAACATTGGCTACTTGAGCTGTCACTCAACTTGACTGAATACAGTCTAAAGGTGGTATATACCTATTGACATGATGTCTAGTTTTGATCTGGTCAAATGGTTACTTTTATTATCATTCAACATGATATTTGTAATTAAATATCAATTTTAGGGTTTTAAAGTTTGAATATTTGATGAATCATTATATCTAATTTGCTATTTGTCTTGTATATTCTTTTTCTCATTTTGTCTATCCATTTTAATCAATAGTTTATTAGGAGAAATAGGAAAAATAAAATGATATAAAATAAATAAGTGTTGTTCCTAGTATTTATTTACAATAATCCTGATTATGCAATTTGTTTGCATGGATTTCTCTTGCTTAAGTTCCCTGTATATGATACTACATGTTATTTAGTGATTACTATTATTGGTTGTCATTGTATTGAATGGCTCTTGTAATCGTCTATATTTCAATCATTATAAGTTTTTGTTTTATGTTCTGTTATTATGGTCAATGTTTGTTAAATTATGTGTATAATTTTTGTGTTTTTTATTTTCAATCATTTATTTTTATTTTGTTTTTCTATCATCATGTAATGTGTAGAAGAAAAGTGTCAGAGTGTAGTTCTAAGTGAAGTTATTTTAGTGTGTTAGATTTGTTTAATTGCTCTCATGTGTTGCGAATGGAGGTTTCTTATAAAGTGTCTCTGTTATATAAGAGATTCGGATGAGTGTGATTCTCATATCTTATGCATGTTATGCATCTATTGATGTGAACTTAGTGTTATCAGGTATCTGGTGTACCTGATGAAATATGTTTTCCAGTTATATTAATTCTCTACTGGATTAGTGTATTTACGTCTACAGACAATGTGAATCCTGTGATATATGTGATAAATTTAAATAATTGTTATGTGAAGACATGTTGTGTAAATAGTGAATGGTAAATGATGATATGAATTAGTTCCGTTCTCATATTGTCCAAATTGTTGTCATATTATTATTGTTATTTGATTTATTATATCAGATCAAGATTTATTTATTTGTATTAGACCAATAATCAGTAATTCACTATAGAAAAATGTAATAGTTGTTCTGTTCATTCATGCCTTTAGGAAAAACAGTATTGAGCAGGTAAATCCATCTGCTCTCTGCTTTTAAAAGTGCTGATTCCAAATCTCCTCCTCTGATTCCTAGGCTTACTTTTTCAACGCCCCAACATTGTAGTTCTTCTTTGTTCGAATGATGATATTTTAAGAAATGTATGGCTACACTAGTAAGTGTTTTGCCTTTTTCTATATCTCTTGTTGCATTTTTGATATTGCATAGATGTTCCATTAGTCTAGTTCTTAACTTGCGTGATGTCATCCCAATATAAATTGAATTACAACTGCAGCGTAGCGCATATATCACTCCTTCAGTGTTACAACTGATATACCTTTTGATGGTATACCTTACTTCAAACCTGTCAATCACTTCAGTTTTTGGTACCATATATTTGCATGTACTGCAATTTTCACATTTATGTGAACCTGGTCTAAATGCTGATCTGGTTTTCTTGGTTTGAAGGTGACTGCTGCTGATCATATCTTTAATATTTTTTGATAGTCTATATCCAATCAATGGTTTCTCACCTAGTTGTGATTTGAGTATTGGATCAGTCATTAGAATATTCCAGTGCTTATTGATGACTCTCACTACTTCTGGAGTTTGATCACTATAAGTAAGAATAAGTCTTGGGGCTTGTGATTCAGTTTTAGTTTTCTTATGTAACAATTCTTTCCAATTGGTATGCAATGATCTGTATCTTGCCTCTTTGATTTTCCTTTTACTATAACCTCATTGGATTAGTCTGTCTGTTAATTCCTGTGCTCTTATTTTGAATGTCTGTTCATCTGAGCACTTTCTTCGAATTCTGAGGAATTCACAGACAGGTAAACTCTTAGTGGTTCCTGGTGCATGTGCACTTGTCTTGTGCAGTAGGCTATTTGTTGCAATTTTCTTTCTATAGAGATCTGTTTTTATATCACCCTGGGTATCTTTATATATTGTGACATCTAGAAAGTGTATCTTCATTTGACTTGCCTCATATGTAAGTTTAATGTTCAGGCTATTGGTGTTCAGATGGTTTAAAAATTCCTTTAGTTTATCGTAACTACCTTCCCAAATGAAGAAGATGTCATCGATGAAACACAGCCACAATGGGATCATATTGGTGTATTCTGAATTCGCATCAGTGAAAACATGCTCTGCCTCTCACCAGCCTAAAAACAAGTTGGCATAGGTGGGGGTGCATGCTGTCCCCATGGCTGTCCCTTGGGTTTGTAAATAAAATTTTCCATCAAATATGAATAAATTGTAATTCAATATAAAATGCAATAATTTTATTTTGAATATATTGTGTTCTTGATCTTCTTCAGATCTCATATCAAGAAAATATTTAACTGCTAGTGCCCCCATTTTATGGTCAATTGAATTATAAAGTGATTCTACATCAGTGGTGACCAACCAGGTAGACTCATTAAGATTCACGTCTTCCAATTTATGTAAAAGTCCATATATTGGCTTGCCTTTTCACTTAGGCATCCAATTCCAGAGACTATGTGCCTTCCCGGTGGATTTTTCTGATCTTTGTGGATTTGGGGTATCAGATAAAAGGTGGGTATTTTCGGATTAGGCACCATAAAAAATCTCTTTTCTTTTTCTGTTATAGTACCCTGGGAAGATGCTTGATTAACTAAGTTATTGCAAATTTTCATATATCCTATAGTAGGATTATGTAATAGTTTGGTATAACAGCTCTGGTTCCTTAATTGTTTGTGGGCTTCTTTGAGGTACATGTCAAGAGGCCAAATCCCTATATTGCCCCCTTGTCTGCATTACGGATGATGATTTCATCTTTTTGTTTTAATTCTTGTAGGGCTTTATGTTCTTTGTGTGTTAAATTGGCATGTAAAGGAGTTATATGCATACCCGTGATTTCCTCACATACCAAAGAGTTGAATACATCAAGTTGTGGTGAATTGATATTTCTAGGGATAAAGGTAGATTTATTTTTTATGTTATTTCTCCATTTTACTGGGCTTGTGATCAGATTCTAATAAATTTTCCAAAGCTTTTAAGCTTTCCAATTTGTCCGTATTCCATTCACCTTAGTTTACTGAGTTTGAAAATAATTTTTTAAGAGATAATTTTCTTAGGTATAACTGTATGTCCTTTATGGTTTCAAATGTATCCATATTGTTGGTTGGACAGAAAGATAGACCTTTTGATAGAACATAAATATGTTCTTTTGTTAATTGTATTTCTGATAGGTTGATAACTGTCAGTGGTTCATTCGAATTTGAGAGAAGGGGCTCGGGGGTCTCCTCGTTTGTCTCCAGTTCCCTGTGGGTCCTGTTTGTGCACATCCCGACCCCTTGCTGGCCTTTTGTTATTTCCCCCTTCCCCTCCGGGTTCCTCTTCTTTTTCGCCCGAATCTAAAAAATCTTTCCTCTTATTTCTACTTGAGGATCGGGGGGCCAACAAAGTTGGGGTTCTATCAAATGAAGTTGCTTCGGTGGAGCTGCCTTCTTCCCCATCAGTATTCGAAACATCACTTTGGACCAATGTATCTTTAGGATGTCTTGTGGGATTTTTAAAGAAACCCCTATTTCTCCATTTATAAATTTTGTTATCAGCACAATCTTGAATATCCCTGTTAAGTTTAGTTTGTTTGGTTGTTTTCAATTCTGCCTCATATTTATCCAATTCTTTCTGGAATGCTTTATACAGTTTTTCCAATTGTGGGTTGTTTTCAAATTTCTTTAACGCTTCATTTTGTTCCTTAATTTTAGTTTCCAACATATTATATTGTGATCGGTCATGCTTTATTAGGATATTCATTAATTTGTTGGAACACTCTGTTAAGGCTTCTTCCCATTCTATTGCAAGTGATTGGTCCTTGAATTCAAATGCTGGAAAAAGTTGGATACGTAATCCTCTTGGGATGAGCTTTTTTCTATATATTTCTCGAAAAAGTGGCAGTTCCACCATGTTTTATCTTGTTTGAACATCATCTTATGTACATCTCTTAATAGCTCCTCCATAGTTGTTGGTATTGGATTTCCACCTGAATTATTTCTCCCTTCAAATATTTCATTTAAATCTGCTGCTCTTTTCAAATGTCTAGCTTGTCTGTCTCTGTCCCATGTTGTCTAAATAAACCTATTAACCCCTAAACCGCCAGCCCTCACATCGCAACTACTATAATAAACCTATTAACCCCTAAACCGTCGGCTTCCCACATCACAACTACTATAATAAACCTATTAACCCCTAAACAGCTGGCCCCCCACATCGCAACACACTAAATTAAACTATTAACCCCTAACCCTAACACTCCATAACTTTAAATTAAACTCACAATATAACTACCTTAAAATAAATAAAATCTTACCTGTGAAATAAAAAAAAACTAAGATAAGATTTTAAACTATAAATTAACCTAACATTACTATTTAAAAAAAAAAAATAAAAAAAAAAAAAAATGCCCTAAATTACAATATTAAAAAATCCTAACATTACAAAAAAATATAAAAAAATATATATATAGTATTTGCGATGCTGGGGATGGTGGTTTAGGGGTAAATAATGTAGTTTATGGGTGTTAGTTAGTGTACTTTGTAACATTTTTGTTATGAGTTTTGTGAAACATTTTTGTTTCGCAAGATCCATAACTACTGGTCTCAGATCGCGGAATGGATCATGGTGGTATAAGCTATAACGCTGACCAAACAACCTGTAATACTGGAGACCTCAAAATTCCACACTCAAAAGTAATTTTTTGAGTGCGGAATGGAGAGTTGCCTAAAGGCCAAAATGCTAGCTGTATAGCTGTACCCCTGTGACTTGTAATATGGGAGACCTGCATATTCCGCACGCAATGGCCAATTTTTCAGAGGTATAGCAGTACCGCACAACTTGTAATCTTGCTATATGTTTACATCCTATTGATAAATATTTATTTTCAAAAACCTTTTTGACACATTTGCTATGAGATTGTTCTGTGAGAAATAGCTTAAGAAGAGATTCCTTGTGTATTTCTCTGGAGTGAATCTGTCTGTGGTCTAAGAGTGGTTATCTTTTCTACTGACGACTGTGTATGTCCCCATGTTGCTTCTTGACCTGTTACACATCACATATCTGTCATATGTCTTTGATTTCTCCATCCTGATTTCATAGCTACTGATTTAATAGTGGGCTACCTGAACACATTGGTATGTCTGTGTTAATCAGGCTATGCTTATTGCAAAGTGCTACAGTTCAACATCTTGCTCTTAGCAATCTCAAAATTTAGCTTCAGCCTTGCAATACTTTTTGTTCCAGCTAATTCAGTTGCCATACTACACTTAGCTTTTATAACCAGATTGTATCAGCCTTGCAGTACTTATAGCTACCTGTTTGTTATTTCCAGGGCTTAGTTTATGAAACTGAATTTATTTACCCAGGGCCGGATTTATATCTCAGGTGGCTGTAGGCACAAAAACCTGAAGTGCCCCCCCCCCCACCACCCACCCCCCCAGAAAAAAAGTGGAAAAAATGAGGACTTTTTATTATTATTATTTAGGACAACTAAAAATAAATATTAGATGTAAAATTACATTTTCCCTTTTATGGAGATACACAAATACATACACCAATTGCAATATTTGTTGTAATGGAAGCTACACCAAAAATCAATATTCACTTGACTCAAATGGCCATACAATTTCTATTATGTATAACAAAAACAAATCATGTTAAACTTTTAATGCAAAATATTCTAAAGAAAACCCTATTTAAAGTGACATAAAGTGTGACAGTTTGCTGGGCATTTTATTATTGCACTAGTGCTTGCACAGAAGTGTGTTAGCCTCTTGTAAAAGAGTTAAACACATAGGCCTAGATTTGGAGTTTTGTCGGTAACGACCCGCGTAGCTAACGCCGGCTTCTTTCTGGCCGCACCATAATAATAGAGAGTATTGGTATTGAGAGTCCACATAAAGGCTGCGTTAGGCTCCAAAAAAGGAGCGTAGAGCATTTTTAACGCAGCTTCAACTCTCGATACCAGAGTTGCTTACGCAAGCGGCCAGCCTCAAAAACGTGCTCATGCACGATTCCCCCATAGGAAACAATGGGGCTGTTTGAGCTGAAAAAAACACCTGCAAAAAAGCAGCGTTCAGCTCCTAACGCAGCCCCATTGTTTGCTATGCGGAAACACTTCCTACGTCTGCACCTAACACTCTAACATGTACCCCGAGTCTAAACACCCCTAACCTTACACTTATTAACCCCTAATCTGCCGCCCCCGCTATCGCTGACCCCTGCATATTATTATTAACCCCTAATCTGCCGCTCCGTAAACCGCCGCTACTTACATTATCCCTATGTACCCCTAATCTGCTGCCCTAACATTGCCAACCCCTATATTATATTTATTAACCCCTAATCTGCCCCCCACAACGTCGCCTCCACCTGCCTACACTTATTAACCCCTAATCTGCCGACCGGACCTGAGCGCTACTATAATAAAGTTATTAACCCCTAATCCGCCTCACTAACCCTATAATAAATAGTATTAACCCCTAATCTGCCCTCCCTAACATCGCCGACACCTAACTTCAATTATTAACCCCTAATCTGCCGACTGGAGCTCACCGCTATTCTAATAAATGTATTAACCCCTAAAGCTAAGTCTAACCCTAACACTAACACCCCCCTAAGTTAAATATAATTTTAATCTAACGAAATTAATTAACTCTTATTAAATAAATTATTCCTATTTAAAGATAAATACTTACCTGTAAAATAAATCCTAATATAGCTACAATATAAATTATAATTATATTATAGCTATTTTAGAATTAATATTTATTTTACAGGTAACTTTGTATTTATTTTAACCAGGTACAATAGCTATTAAATAGTTAAGAACTATTTAATAGCTAAAATAGTTAAAATAATTACAAAATCACCTGTAAAATAAATCCTAACCTAAGTTACAATTAAACCTAACACTATACTATCAATAAATTAATTAAATACAATACTGTACCTACAAATAACTACAATGAAATAAACTATCTGAAGTACAAAAAATAAAAAAGAACTAAGTTACAAAAAATAAAAAAATATTTACAAACATAAGAAAAATATTACAACAATTTTAAACTAATTACACCTACTCTAAGCCCCCTAATAAAATAACAAAGCCCCCCAAAATAAAAAAAATGCCCTACCCTATTCTAAATTACTAAAGTTCAAAGCTCTTTTACCTTACCAGCCCTGAACAGGGCCCTTTGCGGGGCATGCCCCAAGAAGTTCAGCTCTTTTGCCTGTAAAAAAAAACATACAATACCCCCCCCCAACATTACAACCCACCACCCACATACCCCTAATCTAACCCAAACCCCCCTTAAATAAACCTAACACTAAGCCCCTGAAGATCTTCCTACCTTATCTTCACCATACCAGGTTCACCGATCGATCCAGAAGAGCTCCTCCGATGTCCTGATCCAAGCCCAAGCGGGGGGCTGAAGAGGTCCATGATCCGGCTGAAGTCTTCATCCAAGCGGGGCAGAAGAGGTCTTCCATCCGATTGAAGTCTTCATCCAAGCGGGATCTTCTATGGTCATCCATCCGGAGCGGAGCGGCAGGATCCTGAAGACCTCCGACGCGGAACATCCATCCTGGCCGACGACTGAACGACGAATGATGGTTCCTTTAAATGACGTCATCCAAGATGGCGTCCCTCGAATTCCGATTGGCTGATAGGATTCTATCAGCCAATCGGAATTAAGGTAGGAATATTCTGATTGGCTGATGGAATCAGCCAATCAGAATCAAGTTCAATCCGATTGGCTGATCCAATCAGCCAATCAGATTGAGCTCACATTCTATTGGCTGTCCCGATCAGCCAATAGAATGCGAGCTCAATCTGATTGGCTGATTGGATGAAGACTTTGGAGCCTCTTCTGGACCTCTTCAGCCAACGGATGATGGATCGCCAGCCCCCGCTTGGGTTGGATGAAGATTTTGGAGCCAGGACGGATCGGTGATACCTGGTGAGGTGAAGACAAGGTAGGATGATCTTCAGGGGCTTAGTGTTAGGTTTATTTAAGGGGGGTTTGGGTTAGATTAGGGGTATGTGGGTGGTGGGTTGCAATGTTGGGGGGGGTATTGTATGTTTTTTTTTACAGGCAAAAGAGCTGAACTTCTTGGGGCATGCCCCGCAAAGGGCCCTGTTCAGGGCTGGTAAGGTAAAAGAGCTTTGAACTTTAGTAATTTAGAATAGGGTAGGGCATTTTTTATTTTGGGGGTCTTTGTTATTTTATTAGGGGGCTTAGAGTAGGTGTAATTAGTTTAAAATTGTTGTAATATTTTTCTTATGTTTGTAAATATTTTTTGTAACTTAGTTCTTTTTTATTTTTTGTACTTTAGTTAGTTCATTTCATTGTAGTTATTTGTAGGAATTGTATTTAATTTATTTATTGATAGTGTAGTGTTAGGTTTAATTGTAGGTAATTGTAGGTATTTTATTTAATTAATTTAATGATAGTATAGTGTTAGGTTTAATTGTAACTTAGGTTAGGCTTTATTTTACAGGTAATTTTGTAATTATTTTAACTAGGTAACTATTAAATAGTTCTTAACTATTTAATAGCTATTGTACATGGTTAAAATAATTACAAAGTTGCCTGTAAAATAAATATTAATCCTAAAATAGCTATAATAAAATTATAATTTATATTGTAGCTATATTAGGATTTATTTTACAGGTAAGTATTTAGCTTTAAATAGGAATAATTTATTTAATAAGAGATAATTTATTTTGTTAGATGTAAATTATATTTAATTTAGGGGGGTGTTAGTGTTAGGGTTAGACTTAGCTTTAGGGGTTAATACATTTATTAGAATAGCGGTGAGCTCCAGTCGGCAGATTAGGGGTTAATAATTGAAGTTAGGTGTCGGCGATGTTAGGGAGGGCAGATTAGGGGTTAATACTATTTATGATAGGGTTAGTGAGGCGGATTAGGGGTTAATAACTTTATTATAGTAGCGCTCAGGTCCGGTCGGCAGATTAGGGGTTAATAAGTGTAGGCAGGTGGAGGCGACGTTGAGGGGGGCAGATTAGGGGTTAATAAATATAATATAGGGGTCGGCGGTGTTAGGGGCAGCAGATTAGGGGTACATAAGGATAACGTAGGTGGCGGCGCTTTGCGGTCGGCAGATTAGGGGTTAATAAGTGTAGGTAGCTGGCGGCGATGTTGTGGGGGGCAGATTAGGGGTTAATAAATATAATATAGGGGTCGGCGGTGTTAGGGGCAGCAGATTAGGGGTACATAAGTATAACGTAGGTGGCGGTCGGCAGATTAGGGGTTAAAAAAATTTAATCGAGTGTCGGCGATGTGGGGGGACCTTGGTTTAGGGGTACATAGGTAGTTTATGGGTGTTAGTGTACTTTAGAGCACAGTAGTTAAGAGCTTTATAAACCGGCGTTAGCCCAGAAAGCTCTTAACTACTGACTTTTTTCTGCGGCTGGAGTTTTGTCGTTAGATTTCTAACGCTCACTTCAGACACGACTCTAAATACCGGAGTTAGAAAGATCCCATTGAAAAGATAGGATACGCAATTTACGTAAGGGGATCTGCGGTATGGAAAAGTCGCGGCTGAAAAGTGAGCGTTAGACCCTATTTTGAGTGACTCCAAATACTGGAGGTAGCCTAAAACCAGCGTTAGGATCCTCTAACGCTGGTTTTCACGGCTAACGCCAAACTCCAAATCTAGGCCTTAGTCAATGTCAGTTCTGAGACAGCAATACACATCTGTGCAGACCCAGATGGGCTCATAGGACATGTTTATTGACAAGCCATTAGTGTATTGCTTTTCTGGAGATTACTTTGACTATGTGCTTAACACTTTGTTGTTTTGTGTAAACAATAGCAATATTAAAACTAGCAGCATGCAAGCTCATCACCATCAACAACCTGTGCAGCCAGTGGAAGAAAATATAAAATGTAGGTATTTTTTTCCACTACATGAAAAAAAATCTTGTAAACTCTGACATTTTTGGTACAAATACACACAGATGTTACATTTATTTTGTTCTGAAATATAAATATAATATGATGTTGCACTCAAAGGAAAACATGGAATGTTGTAGATTATATGTAATCCAGAAGTCAACAAATGTGCTTAAAATTAGAATTTACCACAATACAAAAATACCACACATACTTGATAAAAGAACAGATTAACAATTTTTAATGTGATGTGTGTGTATGTGTATATATATGTGTGTGTTTGTGTGTGATGTGTGTGTATTTGTGTATATATATATATACACACATAAATATATATACAAACAAATATGCCATGTGAGTGGTTTACACACATACACATTTTACAGCCTTACAGTCTACAAACTTTGTTGTCAAAGTGCCCTAAAGGCTGTAAATCACAATTGGCAGCTTGTAATAAAGAGCAGAGCAGCTAGTCCCACATAACCTCCACACCTCCAAGGCCTTTATAGAACAAAAACATTCATCCTGAAGCAGAATTTAAACTCCTGGCTATAAAAAAGGAATACAGCACATAACAAGTGAATACACTGCAACCCTCTCTGGTTGCCAAGGGGTTAAAGTGCTCTGCTTGTTATGTTGTCATTCTAGGCAGCATTAGAAGCCTTGTACAGTCCTAACCTGTTCTGAAGCTTTCATTCCTCAACAAAAAGTTTCTGCACCACATCAGCATGGAGCTTGGCTGTGTGAAGCAACAGAAGTACATAAAATAAAAGTGAAACTAAACATGCCTGGCGAAAATGGGAGGGGTTTAGTTTTAATCTTTGCCCCTCTCTCCTTCATGGCTCCCTCAACTGCTGTAACATATTCCCAATGAAACACTCGACTTTGTAGGCACCTGGCAGCACAATTCTTACTAAAATAAATTCCCTCATAAAAAAAAAAAAATTTTTTAATTACTGACAGGCAGGTGCCCCTCACTGCAAGGCGCCTGTAGGCACATGCCTACTGTGCCTAATGGAAAATCCGGCCCTGCAATTTCCCATTGCAATACATCTTGTTCCATTTACCATGTTTTCCATTTGGATTGAGTCTAACCTGATTGCTGCTTCACCTGTATCCTTATTCTCTGTCTTGTTAGTATTTGGTTTACAGCTGATATGTTTTATTGCTTGCTGCATCTATGGCTACAGGTTTTGTTCTAACCTCTATCACTACTTTAGCAGGGGTCCTATACAAGTCCATTGTTGAAATGTGGCTACTCATAGTGATGTCGCGAATAGTTCGCCGGCGAATATTTCCCGGTGAACATAGCATGTTCGCGTTCGCTGCGGTGGGCGAACATATGCGATGTTCGATCTGCCCCCTATTCGTCATCATTGAGTAATACTTTGACCCTGTACCTCACAGTCAGCAGGCACATTCCAGCCAATCAGCAGCAGACCCTCCCTCCCAGACCCTCCTACCTCCTGGACAGCATCAATTTTAGATTCATTCGGAAGCTGCATTCTTAGGGAGAGGAGGGACAGTGTAGCTGCTGCTGATTAATAGGGAAATAGATAGCTAGGCTAGTGTATTCAGTGTCCACTACAGTCCTAAAGGACTCATCTGATCTCTGCTGTAAGGACAGCACCCCAAAAAGCCCTTTTTAGGGCTGCTTTTTTTTCCCCTGTGTAATCTAATTGCAGTTGCCTGCCTGCCTGCCAGCGTGTGTGTCAGGCTCACAGCGTATACTGTGCCCACTTGCGCAGTGCCACCACTCATATCTGGTGTAACAGTAGTGTAGATTTTAAAAAAAACAACACTTTTTTGACTGTGTTAAATAATAGCAGTCAGTTTCCTTTACACGTGTGCGTTTCAGTGCCTGCCTGCCAGGGCACAGTGTCACCCCAGTGCAACTCATATCTGGTGTAACAGTAGTGTAGATTTAAAAAAAAACAAAACACTTTTTTGACTGTGTTAAATAATAGCAGTCAGTTTCCTTCACACGTGTGTGTTTCAGTACCTGCCTGCCAGGGTACAGTGTCAACCCAGTGCAACTCATATCTGGTGTAACAGTAGTGTAGATTTAAAAAAAAACAACACTTTTTTGACTGTGTTAAATAATAGCAGTCAGTTTCCTTCACACTTGTGCGTTTCAGTGCCTGGCTGCCAGGGCACAGTGTCACCCCAGTGCAACTCATATCTGGTGTAACAGTAGTGTAGATTTTTAAAAAAAAACACTTTTTGACTGTGTTAAATAATAGCAGTCAGTTTCCTTCACACGTGTGCATTTCAGTGCCTGCCTGCCAGGGCACAGTGTCACACCAGAACTCATATCTGGTGTAACAGTAGTGTATATTTAAAAAAAAAAAACACTTTTTTGACTGTGTTAAATAATAGCAGTCAGTTTCCTTCACACGTGTGCGTTTCAGTGCCTGCCTGCCAGGGCACAGTGTCACCCCAGTGCCACCACTCATATCTGGTGTAACAGTAGTGTAGATTTTAAAAAAACAACACTTTTTTGACTGTGTTAAATAATAGCAGTCAGTTTCCTTCACACCTGTGCGTTTCAGTGCCTGCCTGCCTGCCAGGGCACAGTGTCACCCCAGTGCAACTCATATCTGGTGTAACAGTAGTGTAGATTTAAAAAAAACAACATTTTTTTTGACTGTGATAAATAATAGCAGTCAGTTTCCTTCACACGTGTGCGTTTCAGTGCCTGCCTGCCAGGGCACAGTGTCACCCCAGTGCCACCACTCATATCTGGTGTAACAGTAGTGTAGATTTTAAAACAAAAACCACTTTTTTGACTGTGTTAAATAATAGCAGTCAGTTTCCTTCACACGTGTGCGTTTCAGTGCCTGCCTGCCAGGGCACAGTGTCACCCCAGTGCCACCACTCATAACTGGTGTAACAATAGTGTAGATTTTAAAAAAACAACACTTTTTTGACTGTGTTAAATAATAGCAGTTTCCTACACACATGTGCGTTTCAGTGCCTGCCTGCCTGCCTGCCAGGGCACAATGTCACCCCAGTGCAACTCATATCTGGTGTAACAGTAGTGTAGATTTTAAAAAAACAACACTTTTTTGACTGTGTTAAATAATAGCAGTCAGTTTCCTTCACACATGTGCATTTCAGTGTCTGCCTGCCAGGGCACAGTGTCACCCCAGTGCCACCACTCATATCTGGTGTAACAGTAGTGTAGATTTAAAAAAAAAACAACACTTTTTTGACTGTGTTAAATAATAGCAGTCAGTTTCCTTCACACGTGTGTGTTTCAGTGCCTGCCTGCCAGGGCACAGTGTCACCCCAGTGCAACTCATATCTGGTGTAACAGTAGTGTAGATTTAAAAATAACAACACTTTTTTGACTGTGTTAAATAATAGCAGTCAGTTTCCTTCACACGTGTGCGTTTCAGTGCCTGCCTGCCAGGGCACAGTGTCACCCCAGTGCAACTCATATCTGGTGTAACAGTAGTGTAGATTTAAAAAAAACAACACTTTTTTGACTGTGTTAAATAATAGCAGTCAGTTTCCTTCACACGTGTGCGTTTCAGTGCCTGCCTGCCTGCCAGGGCACAGTGTCACCCCAGTGCCACCACTCTTATCTGGTTTAACAGTAGTGTAGATTTAAAAAAACAACACTTTTTTGACTGTGTTAAATAATAGCAGTCAGTTTCCTTCACACTTGTGCATTTCAGTGCCTGCCTGCCAGGGCACAGTGTCACCCCAGTGCCACCACTCATATCTGGTGTAACAGTAGTGTAGATTTAAAAAAAACAACACTTTTTTGACTGTGTTAAATAATAGCAGTTAGTTTCCTTCACACGTGTGCGTTTCAGTGCCTGCCTGCCAGGGCACAGTGTCACCCCAGTACAACTCATATCTGGTGTAACAGTAATGTAGATTTAAAAAAAAAACACTTTTTTGACTGTGTTAAATAATAGAAGTCAGTTTCCTTCACACGTGTGCGTTTCAGTGCCTGTCAGGGCACAGTGTCACACCAGTGCAACTCATATCTGGTGTAACAGTAGTGTACATTTAAAAAATAAAAAACATAATTTATGTAAGAACTTACCTGATAAATTCATTTCTTTCATATTAGCAAGAGTCCATGAGCTAGTGACGTATGGGATATACATTCCTACCAGGAGGGGCAAAGTTTCCCAAACCTCAAAATGCCTATAAATACACCCCTCACCACACCCACAAATCAGTTTAACGAATAGCCAAGAAGTGGGGTGATAAAAAAAAGTGCGAAAGCATATAAAATAAGGAATTGGAATAGTTGTGCTTTATACAAAAAAATCATAACCACCACAAAAAGGGTGGGCCTCATGGACTCTTGCTAATATGAAAGAAATTAATTTATCAGGTAAGTTCTTACATAAATTATGTTTTCTTTCATGTAATTAGCAAGAGTCCATGAGCTAGTGACGTATGGGATAATGACTACCCAAGATGTGGATCTTTCCACGCAAGAGTCACTAGAGAGGGAGGGATAAAATAAAGACAGCCAATTCCTGCTGAAAATAATCCACACCCAAAATAAAGTTTAATGAAAACATAAGCAGAAGATTCAAACTGAAACTGCTGCCTGAAGTACTTTTCTACCAAAAACTGCTTCAGAAGAAGAAAACACATCAAAATGGTAGAATTTAGTAAAAGTATGCAAAGAGGACCAAGTTGCTGCTTTGCAAATCTGATCAACCGAAGCCTCATTCCTAAACGCCCAGGAAGTAGAAACTGACCTAGTAGAATGAGCTGTAATCCTTTGAGGCAGAGTTTTACCGGACTCGACATAAGCATGGTGAATTAAGGATTTCAACCAAGATGCCAAAGAAATGGCAGAAGCTTTCTGACCTTTTCTAGAACCGGAAAAGATGACAAATAGACTAGAAGTCTTTCGGAAAGACTAAGTAGCTTCAACATAATATTTCAAAGCTCTAACAACATCCAAAGAATGCAACGATTTCTCCTTAGAATTCTTAGGATTAGGACATAATGAAGGAACCACAATTTCTCTACTAATGTTGTTGGAATTCACAACCTTAGGTAAAAATTCAAAAGAAGTTCGCAACACCGCCTTATCCTGATGAAAAATCAGAAAAGGAGACTCACAAGAAAGAGCAGATAATTCAGAGACTCTTCTGGCAGAAGAGATGGCCAAAAGGAACAAAACTTTCAAAGAAAGTAATTTAATGTCCAATGAATCCATGGGTTCAAAAGGAGGAGCTTGAAGAGCCCCCAGAACCAAATTCAAACTCCAAGGAGGAGAAATAGACTTAATGACAGGTTTTATACGAACCAAAGCTTGTACAAAACAATGAATATCAGGAAGATTAGCAATCTTTCTGTGAAAAAGAACAGAAAGAGCAGAGATTTGTCCTTTCAAGGAACTTGCGGACAAACCTTTATCTAAACCATCCTGAAGAAACTGTAAAATTCTCGGAATTTTAAAAGAATGCCAGGAAAAATGATGAGAAAGACACCAAGAAATATAAGTCTTCCAGACTCTATAATATATCTCTCTAGATACAGATTTACGAGCCTGTAACATAGTATTAATCACAGAGTCAGAGAAACCTCTTTGACCAAGAATCAAGCGTTCAATCTCCATACCTTTAAATTTAAGGATTTGAGATCCTGATGGAAGAAAGGACCTTGCGACAGAAGGTCTGGTCTTAACGGAAGAGTCCACGGCTGGCAAGAGGCCATCCGGACAAGATCCGCATACCAAAACCTGTGAGGCCATGCTGGAGCTACCAGCAGAACAAACGAGCATTCCTTCAGAATCTTGGAGATTACTCTTGGAAGAAGAACTAGAGGCGGAAAGAGATAGGCAGGATGATACTTCCAAGGAAGTGATAATGCATCCACTGCCTCCGCCTGAGGATCCTGGGATCTGGACAGATACCTGGGAAGTTTCTTGTTTAGATGAGAAGCCATCAGATCTATTTCTGGGAGTTCCCACATTTGAACAATCTGAAGAAATACCTCTGGGTGAAGAGACCATTCGCCCGGATGCAACGTTTGGCGACTGAGATAATCCGCTTCCCAATTGTCTATACCTGGGATATGAACCGCAGAGATTAGACAGGAGCTGGATTCCGCCCAAACCAGAATTCGAGATACTTCTTTCATAGCCAGAGGACTGTGAGTCCCTCCTTGATGATTGATGTATGCCACAGTTGTGACATTGTCTGTCTGAAAACAAATGAACGATTCTCTCTTCAGAAGAGGCCAAGACTGAAGAGCTCTGAAAATTGCACGGAGTTCCAAAATATTGATCGTAATCTCACCTCCTGAGATTCCCAAACCCCTTGTGCCGTCAGAGACCCCCACACAGCTCCCCAACCTGTAAGACTTGCATCTGTTGAGATTATAGTCCAGGTCGGAAGAACAAAAGAAGCCCCCTGAATTAAACGATGGTGATCTGTCCACCACGTCAGAGAATGTCGTACAATCGGTTTTAAAGATATTAATTGAGATATCTTTATGTAATCCCTGCACCATTGGTTCAGCATACAGAGCTGAAGAGGTCGCATGTGAAAACGAGCAAAGGGGATCGCGTCCGATGCAGCAGTCATAAGACCTAGAATTTCCATGCATAAGGCTACCGAAGGGAATGATTGTGACTGAAGGTTTCTACAAGCTGAAATCAATTTTAGACTTCTCTTGTCTGTCAAAGACAGAGTCATGGACACTGAATCTATCTGGAAACCCAAAAAGGTTACCCTTGTCTGAGGAATCAATGAACTTTTTAGTGAATTGATCCTCCAACCATGATCTTGAAGAAACAACACAAGTCGATTCGTATGAGATTCTGCTAAATGTGAAGACTGAGCAAGTACCAAGATATATCGTCCAAATAAGGAAATACCACAATACCCTGTTCTCTGATTACAGACAGAAGGGCACTGAGAACCTTTGTAAAAATTCTTGGAGCTGTAGCTAGGCCAAACGGCAGAGCCACAAACTGGTAATGCTTGTCCAGGAAAGAGAATCTCAGGAACTGATAGTGAGCTGGATGAATCGGAATATGCAGATATGCATCCTGTAAATCTATTGTAGACATATAATGCCCTTGCTGAACAAAAGGCAAGATAGTCCTTACAGTTACCATTTTGAATGTTGGTATCCTTACATAACGATTCAATATTTTTAGATCCAGAACTGGTCTGAAGGAATTCTCCTTCTTTGGTACAATGAAGAGATTCGAATAAAACCCCAAAACTGGAACTGGCATAATTACTCCAGCCAACTCTAGATCTGAAACACATTTCAGAAATGCTTGAGCTTTCACTGGGTTTACTGGGACACAGGAAAGAAAAAATCTCTTTGCAGGAGGTCTTATCTTGAAACCAATTCTGTACCCTTCTGAAACAATGTTCTGAATCCAAAGATTGTGAACAGAATTGATCCAAATTTCTTTGAAAAAACGTAATCTGCCCCCTACCAGCTGAGCTGGAATGAGGGCCACACCTTCATGTGGACTTAGAAGCTGGCTTTGCTTTTCTAGAAGGCTTGGATTTATTCCAGACTAGAGATGGTTTCCAAACTGAAACTGCTCCTGAGGATGAAGGATCAGGCTTTTGTTCTTTGTTGAAACAAAAGGAACGAAAACGATTATTAGCCCTGTTTTTACCTTTAGATTTTTTATCCTGTGGTAAAAAAAGATCCTTTCCCACCAGTAACAGTTGAGATAATAGAATCCAACTGAGAACCAAATAATTTATTACCCTGGAAAGAAAGGGAAAGTAGAGTCGATTTAGAAGACATATCAGCATTCCAAGTTTTAAGCCATAAAGCTCTTCTAGCTAAAATAGCTAGATACATAAACCTGACATCAACTCTGATAATATCAAAAATGGCATCACAGATAAAATTATTAGCATGTTGAAGAAGAATTATAATATTATGAGAATCATGATCTGTTACTTGTTGCGCTAAAGTTTCCAACCAAAAAGTTGAAGCTGCAGCAACATCAGCCAATGATATAGCAGGTCTAAGAAGATTACCTGAACACAGATAAGCTTTTCTTAGAAAGGATTCAATTTTCCTATCTAAAGGATCCTTAAAGGAAGTACCATCTGCCATAGGAATTATAGTACGTTTAGCAAGGGTAGAAATAGCCCCATCAACTTTAGGGATTTTGTCCCAAAACTCTAATCTGTCGGACGGCACAGGATATAATTGCTTAAAACGTTTAGAGGGAGTAAATGAATTACCCAAATTATTCCATTCTCTGGAAATTACTTCAGAAATAGCACCAGGAACAGGAAAAACTTCTGGAATAACCACAGGAGATTTAAAGACCTTGTCTAAACGTTTAGATTTAGTATCAAGAGGACCAGAATCCTCAATTTCTAAAGCAATTAAAACTTCTTTAAGTAAAGAACGAATAAATTCCATTTTAAATAAATATGAAGATTTATCAGCATCAACCTCTGAGACAGAATCCTCTGAACCAGAAGAATCATTAGAATCAGAATGATGATGTTCATTTAAAAATTCATCTGGATAACGAGAAGTTTTAAAAGATTTTTTGTGTTTACTAGAAGGAGGAATAACAGACATAGCCTTCTTAATGGATTCAGAAACAAAATCTCTTATGTTATCAGGAACACTCTGAACATTAGATGTTGTTGGAACTGCAACAGGTAATGGTACTTTACTAAAGGAAATATTATCTGCATTAACAAGTTTGTCATGACATTTAATACAAACAACAGCTGGAGGAACAGCTACCAAAAGTTTACAGCAGATACACTTAGCTTTGGTAGTTCCAGCACCAGACAGCGATTTTCCTGAAGTATCTTCTGACTCAGATGCAACGTGAGACATCTTGCAATATGTAAGAGAAAAAACAACATATAAAGCAAAATTGATCAAATTCCTTAAATGACAGTTTCAGGAATGGGAAAAAATGCCAAAGAACAAGCTTCTAGCAATCAGAAGCAATGAAAAATGAAACTTAAATAATGTGGAGACAAAAGCGACGGCCCTATTTTTGCTTTTGGCGCCAAAATGACTCCACATCCTGAACGCCGACATTTTTGGCGCAAAAGAACGTCAAAAAATGACGCAACTTCCGGCGACACGTATGACGCCGGAAACAGAAAAGATTTTTTGAGCCAAAAAAGTCAGCGCCAAGAATGACGCAATAAAATGAAGCATTTTCAGCCCCCGCGAGCCTAACAGCCCACAGGGAAAAAGTCAAATTTTTAAGGTAAGAAAAATGATTGATTCAAATGCATTATCCCAAATATGAAACTGACTGTCTGAGAAAAAGGAATGTTGAACATTCTGAGTCAAGGCAAATAAATGTTTGAATACATATATTTAGAACTTTAAAAAAGTGCCCAACCATAGCTTTAGAGTGTCACAGAAAATAAGACTTACTTACCCCAGGACACTCATCTACATGTTTGTAGAAAGCCAAACCAGTACTGAAACGAAAATCAGCAGAGGTAATGGTATATATATAAGAGTATATCGTCGATCTGAAAAGGGAGGTAAGAGATGAATCTCTACGACCGATAACAGAGAACCTATGAAATAGACCCCGTAGAAGGAGATCATTGAATTCAAACAGGCAATACTCTCTTCACATCCCTCTGACATTCACTGCACGCTGAGAGGAAAACCGGGCTCCAACCTGCTGCGGAGCGCATATCAACGTAGAATCTAGCACAAACTTACTTCACCACCTCCATAGGAGGCAAAGTTTGTAAAACTGATTTGTGGGTGTGGTGAGGGGTGTATTTATAGGCATTTTGAGGTTTGGGAAACTTTGCCCCTCCTGGTAGGAATGTATATCCCATACGTCACTAGCTCATGGACTCTTGCTAATTACATGAAAGAAATACAATTTTGACTGTAATAGATTGAATAGCAGTTAGTTGTCTGCAAGCGTGTGTGTCAGGCCTACAGCGTCTACTCTGCCAACTTCTGCCAGTGCACAGTGCCACTCATATCTGTTGTCAAAGTAGCTTGCACGCATAGTACCACTAATCGATAAAAAAATGACAGGCTGAGGCAGGCCACCCCGCAGGGGACGTCGTGTTCGTGGTGCTGTGATTCCCTTTGGCCCTTGAATAATGCTCAGTGTTCAGAGGCCACGTACCCCAAATTCAAACATTTCTGAGAACATAGTTGACTGGATAACACAGGACACCCAATCTTCTACAGCTTCCGCTCGGAACCTTGACGCGCCATCCTCCTCCAGCTTAGCTTCGGGCACCTCTCAAGTTACCACTCGCCCGCCTGCCGCCACCACCAACAATAGCACCACAGCCGCTTCACTTGATCTGTCAGAGGAGTTATTTACACATCAGTTGGAAGAAATGAGTGATAGTGATGAGCAACCATTATTGACAGAGGATGTAGATAACAGGCATATGTCTCAGTCAGGCAGCATTACACACATGGATGTATGGTGTGATGATGATGATGTTGTACTCGCTGCTGCTTCCTTTGCTGAGTTGTCAGATACAAGTGAAGCGGTTGATGATGACGATGCGTCCCTGGATGTCATGTGGGTGCCCGCTAGAAGAGAAGAAGAAGAGGGGGAAAGTTCAGATGAGGAGACAGAGAGGAGGAGGAGACGAGTTGGAAGGAGGGGGAGGTCGACGCAAGGAGCTAGTGGCACAGTCAGACAGCATGCATCGGCTCCCGGGGTCAGCCAGACAGCACGCCAATCAACGCATGCTGTTGCCACCACCAGAATGCCGTCATTGCAGAGCTCAGCAGTGTGGCATTTTTTTTTGTGTGTCTGCCTCTGACAAAAGCGATGCCATTTGCAACCTGTGCCAAAAGAAATTGAGTCGTGGGAAGTCCAACACCCACCTAGGTACAACTGCTTTGCGAAGGCACATGATCGCACATCACAAACGCCTATGGGATCAATACATGAGTAGAAGCAGCACACAAACTCAAAGCCACCATCCTCCTCCTGGTCCAGCATCTTCAGCCACGTCAACCACTGCTGTCCTCCTTGCCCTCTCTCAACCATCCGCCACTCCATGTCTCGCCTTGAGCAGTTCCTGCTCATCTGCCCACAGTCAAGTGTCTGTCAAGGACATGTTTGAGCATAAGAAGCCAATGTCACAAAGTCACCCCCTTGCCCGGCATCTGACAGCTGGCTTGACTGAACTCTTAGCCCGCCAGCTTTTACCATACAAGCTGATGGAGTCTGAGGCGTTCAAAAAATTTGTAACTATTGGGACACCGCAGTGGAAGGTACCCGGCAGAAATTTCTTTGCACAAAAGGCAATCCCCAACCTGTACTCGATTGTGCAAAAGGAAGCAATGGCATGTCTGGCATACAGTGTTGGGGCAAGGGTCCATCTGACCACTGATACCTGGTCTGCAAAGCATGGTCAGGGCAGGTATATCACCTACACTGCGCATTGGGTAAACCTGTTGATGGCTGCCAAGCATGGAATGCGTGGCTCTGCAGAGGAGTTGGTGACAACGCCACGACTTGCAGGCAGGCCTGCTGCCACCTCCTCTACTCCTCCTACTCCATCCTCTTCCATAACCTCCTCGGCTGAGTCCTCTTCTGCTGCTGCATCTTGCTCCACATCAACGGCACCCCTCCAGCTCCCCAGGTACTATTCCACATCCCGGATACGGCAATGTCACGCCGTCTTGGGGTTGACTTGCCTGAAAGCAGAGAGTCACACTGGACCAGCACTCCTGTCCGCCCTGAACGCACAGGTGGATCAGTGGCTGACTCCGCACCAACGGGAGATCAGCAAAGTGGTTAGTGACAACGGAAGCAGTTTGGTGGCGGCATTGAATTTGGGCAAGTTGACACGTGCCGGTGCATGGCACATGTGTGTAATCTGATCGTACAACGCTTTGTGCATAAGTACCCAGGCTTACAGGACGTCCTAAAGCAGGCCAGGAAGGTGTGTGGCCATTTCAGGCGTTCCTACACGGCCATGGCGCACTTTTCCGATATCCAGCGGCGAAACAACATGCCAGTGAGGCGCTTGATTTGCAACAGCCCGACACATTGGAATTCAACACTCCTAATGTTCGACCGCCTGATCCAACAAGAAAAAGCCGTTAACGACTATTTGTATGAACGGGGTGCTAGGACAGCCTCTGCGGAGCTGGGAATTTTTTTGCCACGTTACTGGACGCTCATGCACAATGCCTGTAGGCTCATGCGTCCTTATGAGGAGGTGACAAACCTAGTCAGTCGCACCGAAGGCACCATCAGCGACATCATACCATTTGTTTTCTTCCTGGAGCGTGCCCTGCGAAGAGTGCTGGATCAGGCCGTAGATGAGCGTGAAGAGGAAGAGGAAGAGTTGTGGTCACCATCACCACCAGAAACAGCCTTATCAGCATCGCTTGCTGGACCAGCGGCAACACTGGAAGAGGAATGTGAGGAAGAGGAGTCAGAGGAGGAATGTGGCTTTGAGGAGGAGGAGGAGGAGGAGGAGGAAGACCAACCACAACAGGCATCCCAGGGTGCTCGTTGTCACCTATCTGGTACCCGTGGTGTTGTACGTGGCTGGGGGGAAGAACATACCTTCAGTGAGATCACTGAGGACGAGGAACGGGACATGAGTAGCTCGGCATCCAACCTTGTGCAAATGGGGTCTTTCATGCTGTCGTACCTGTTGAGGGACCCTCGTATAAAAAGGCTGAAGGAGAACGACCTGTACTGGGTGTCCACGCTACTAGACCCCCGGTATAAGCATAAAGTGCCTGAAATGTTACCGAATTACCGCAAATCAGAAAGGATGCAGCAGTTCCAAAATAAATTAAAAAGTATGCTTTACACAGCGTATAAGGGTGATGTCACAGCACAACGGGAATCTAACAGGGGAAGAGGTGAAAGTAATCCTCCTCCTCCCACTACCACGCTGGCAAGGACAGGACGCTTTACAGACGTGTTGTTGATGGAGGACATGCAGGGCTTTTTAAGTCCTACGCATCGCCACAGCCCTTCGGGGTCCACCCTCAGAGAACGACTCGACCGACAGGTAGCAGACTACCTCACCTTAACTGCAGATATTGACACTCTGAGGAGCGATGAACCCCTTGACTACTGGGTGTGCAGGCTTGACCTGTGGCCTGAGCTATCCCAATTTGCGATAGAACTTCTGGCCTGCCCCGCTTCAAATGTCCTGTCAGAAAGGACCTTCAGTGCAGCAGGAGGTATTGTCACTGAGAAGAGAAGTCGCCTAGGTCAAAAAAGTCTAGATTACCTCACCTTTATTAAGATGAATGAGGGATGGATCCTGAAGGGACTGACAGTGGGCGATACATTTGACTAAAAATGGCCTGATGAGATGAGCTGCCTTGGGCTAAAAATGGTCCACACGCTGCTGTATTTTATCTCTGAATGCCGGATGACTTGCGTGACTTATCTGCCACCAACTAGGGTTCAAGCCACAATGTTTTAGGGCACTAAACATAAATTTTTCTGGCCGCTGCTACAGCAGCGGCTGCAACAATACCTAATTTTTCAGCCATGGGTACATGCCTAATTTTTCTGGCCTCTGGTGCTGCACTGTGGCTTCAAAAACCAAACCAAAAAAAAGGCACATAACAGGGATTAAACTGATAGGAATAGTATTACTTAACACACCACTCCCATCTGGTGGCACATTAGATTGCATGCGCAGTGCCCCAAATTTGAAGTAGGAGGATCGACCAAGCATCTTTTTCCATCTCCCGGTTCCAAAAATCGATGCCATATACACGTCCCCTGATAGGGGACGTAACAGGGATTAAACTGATAAGAATAGTACTACTTAACACACCACTCCTATCTGGTGGCACATTAGATTGCACGCGCAGTGCCCGAAATTTGAAGTAGGAGGACCAACCAAGAATCTTTTTCCATCTCCCGGTTCCTAAAATCGATGCCATATACACGTCCCCTGATAGGGGATGTAACAGGGATTAAACTGATAAGAATAGTACTACTTAACACACCACTCCTATCTGGTGGCACATTAGATTGCACACGCAGTGCCCCAAATTTGAAGTAGGAGGACCGACCAAGCATCTTTTTCCATCTCCCGGTTCCTAAAATTGATGCCATATACACGTCCCCTGATAGGGGACGTAACAGGGATTAAACTGATAGGAATAGTACTACTTAACACACCTTATAATAATGCAGAGATAGGCAATGCAGAGAGCGGAGTCTGAAGAAGAGGAGTCAGAGGAGGAAGGTGGCTTTGAGGAGGTGGAAGACCAAACACAGCAGGCGTCCCAGGGGGCTTGTTGTCACCTTTCGGGGACCCTTGGTGTTGTACGTGACTGGGTGGAGGAAGAGACCTTCAATGACATCAGTGAGGACAAGGAACGGGACATGGCTAGCTTGGTATCCAACCTTGTGCAAATGGGGAGTTTGCGGTTGTGCAAATGGACTGTTTGCGGTTGTTTGCGGTGCGTTAAAGGGACAGTCTAGGCCAAAATAAACTTTCATGATTCAGATAGAGCATGTAATTTTAAACAATTTTCCAATTTACTTTTATCACCAATTTTGCTTTGTTCTCTTGGTATTCTTAGTTGAAAGCTTAACCTAGGAGGTTCATATGCTAATTTCTTAGACCTTGAAGCCCACCTCTTTCAGATTGCATTTTAACAGTTTTTCACCACTAAAGGGTGTTAGTTCACGTATTTCATATAGATAACACTGTGCTCGTGCACGAGAAGTTATCTGGGAGCAGGCACTGATTGGCTAGACTGCAAGTCTGTCAAAAGAACTGAAAAAAGGGGCAGTTTGCAGAGGCTTAGATACAAGATAATCACAGAGGTTAAAAGTATATTATTATAAATGTGTTAGTTATGCAAAACTGGGAAATGGGTAATAAAGGGATTATCTATCTTTTAAAACAATAAAAATTCTGGTGTAGACTGTCCCTTTAAACGGGGAGTTTGGTCTGTCACTGTGAAGCGAGCGTAACCCTTACACTACCTGATCGATACAACATCATACCTGATGTTTTAAAGCATGTTATTCCAAACAATTTAGGAATGTTAGGTGATTTATGCCCTTTATGGTTTAAAAACAGACTCTGCATCAACTATGTAATTTTCCATGGGAGTTTTGCCATGGATCCCCCTCCGGCATGCCACAGTCCAGGTGTTAGTCCCCTTGAAACAGATTAACACAGGATACAAATATTAGAGAATGCCCTAAGAAATGATGCAATAATATTCTGTTTGCCTGCTTTGGCATCACATACTACATGTACATTAATTGACTATACCATACTTTAAACACTTCTCGATTTTGCAGGAGCCTACTAGTCACATGGTTGCAATCTTTGGTTCACAGATCAATGGGCTTGCCTTGTTATAAATGAGATCTTAACTTTACACCTCTAGCAGCATATCCTTATGACAGTGCAATAAAATGGCCTAGAAACTTACAGAAGATTAACTTCCTTTGAAAAATACCTCTGAGTTATAAGAAAGCTACAAAATAAAAGTAAATATATGAAAATTAATATATTTGCCAACACAGGAATTGCCCAATTTGCCTTTTACAGTTACTCTGACTTCCAATTTCAGACTTCATGAAGGCCTAAAATAACTGACAGCATAAAATGATACCTCTCTACTATTGCCATATCAAACAACTACAAATAAGCTACATAATTACAGAATGAAGATGTAAAATTAGATTAGAGGTGTAAGGCCAACTGCATTCTTTTTTTATTCAGCCAATACTCCCTCTGTTTCACCTATACTACTTAAAGGGACATGAGAGCCAATTTTTTTCTTTCGTGATTTAGAAAGAGCATGTCATTTTAAACAACTTTCTAATTTACTTCTATTATCTAATTTGCTTCATTCTCTTGATATCACTTGCTGAAAAGCATATCTAGATATGCTCAGTAGCTGCTGATTGGTTGCTGCACCTAGAGGCCTTGTGTGATTGGCTCACACATGTGCATTGCTATTTCTTCAACAAAGGATATCTAAAGAATTGAGCAAATTAGATAATAGAAGTAAATTGGAAAGTTGTTTAAAATTGCATGCCCTATCTGAATCATGAAAGTTTAATTTTGACTAGACTGTCCCTTTAACACCTCATTCTATTGCCCTCTCACCTTCCTTCTCTCTCTCACACCCTCCCTTTCTATGGGCCCAGTTCTCTAAAGCTCTCTGGTCTTGTGAAATTATTTAAGTCAATATTGCAGGGTCCTTTTAGCAAGGCACATTTAAGCTTGGAACCTGTTGCAATATCATGCTTAAAAAGTTCTTGTGTCATTTCTCTCCATGCCAGGGAGCTTTTGATAACCAGGTCCTTTATCTTTCTGTTTCTCTTCCTTCTTCTTGCCCCGTTTTTTTCCACCTTCCCTTCTGCCACTATTTTTTTCATTTTCATCTGTTGCATATACAATCATATATAGATCCCTGTTATTGGTTGCATATATATGGATCCCTATTAACAATGAAGAAACTTCATATCTTTTTGCATGTTTATTTTATTATTTATTTATAATATGTAAAAGCTTTAACCCTATTCACTAAAGAGAAAAATCTAATATTCATCAATATATGTGTATGACTTCGCCTGAATGACATATTCAAAGTCCAAAAAAATAAATAAATTAAAAAAAATGTAAGAACAAATGCAAGAAATGCACAACTGGTCAAAGGTTTTATCTAGATAGTATTCCAACATGAAGGTAACAATAAATATAATATACAATAAATGAGATATACCTGCTGTTTCAGGAGATCTCGGACCTCTTTCAACACAAGACTGATTCCTTTCAGCTCGGATAGCATTTGTGGACTAGCATCTCCTAAAAGAAGTAAATCAGTGTAAATAATTGCAATACAATTAATCAATAAAAGACAGACACTTGCATGTGTGTGTTTATAAATTAAGATGCTAAAAATGTATTATTTATTTATTTAATACATTTGCGCATTTATGGCTAGATAGCAAGTGGTGCGCTAACAAGCGATAAGGGTGTATATCACGACTCTTTGCGCGCCTCATAATTAGTGCACGTATTACAGTATTAAAAATAAGCGCCTTCCCTTAAGCACAATTTAATTCAACACACGTCTCTTTGCGTGCCTCATAATTAGTGCACGTATTACAGTATTAAAAATAAGCGCCTTCCCTTAAGCACAATTTAATTCAACACGTGTCGAGATAGTGCAACTTCAGAGCTCTGATTAACTGTTATGCTCGACTAAAAAGTTGCACAAAACACATCAAAATTATATTTAAAAGTACAGTTATACTCATAATAACACTATCTAATAAAAAATATTTTTTTAAAAATTCATAAAAAGGTTATAAGGGCTCAAAGATATGAGGTCTCAGGCAAAGGGCTTTAACATAGAAATACATACATATACATACAGGTGTTTATATTAATTTCATAATCTAGACCTTAAAGGGGAATTGTATTGTTAAATTTGTTTAACCTTAATGTGTTTCCAGTCCCTTGTTATACTAATATGCAGATTATTAAATGTATGGGAAACTGATGCTTTATGTTTATTTTAATATTTACAATAACTGATTTTGCACATTAAAACCATTGCCCAATTGTTCTCAAGAACATGACCATTTAAATGAGCTGAGCCAACAGTAATAGCAATAGCCAATAAGCAAAGATAGGAAAATCTCTCTCTTTCCAACTGGGAGGGTGGTTTTTTTTTTTGCTGCCTTCTGTGTACACAGCTTTCTAGAGAATACTACAGTAATCAAATTTTAAGAATATGTGGTGGTTTCAACGGGCAAAATTACCTATTTAAAATATAAGTAAAGTAGCTGTTTAATACCACTTAATACACTCCAGCAGGTAAAACGGATCACAAGGAACACATTAAAGGGGAAACAATGTTACAGTACAATGACCATTTAACATGATACAACATCAACAAAATGGACCACAGTACAAAACAATTCATAAAGTGTAAATACAGTGCAAACGAATAGAAAATTAAATAGCGACAATAACCAAAAACAAACATATAGGGGGCTATTTATTAATGTGCGAGCGGACATAATCCGATATTGCGGATCATGTCCGCCGCACATTGATAAATGCAGACAGCATATGCTCTCTGCATTTATCATTACACCAGCAGTTCACAAGAACGTCGCCCTCTGCAGATTCACCAGCAGGGGGTGTCAATCAACCCGATCGTATTGGATCGGGTTGATTTTCGGCGATGTCTGTCCGCCGCATCAGAGTGTCATGTCTGTCCGCCGCCTTTAGACCGCTGCTTCATAACTTGTGTTTCTGGTAAGCCTAAGGGCTCACCAGAAAGCTTCAAGCTCCATATGGATCTTGATAAATATGCCCCATAGTTAGTATTCCCTGTGTATTTATATTCGTCCATAATGAGAATATGAAAAGATAATATATAGTGCAATCATATTATTATAAATTATATGTTATATACTACTTGATTCTTGCTGACGATCTTCAGAGCTTACAATCCAGCTCCTGTTTCACCTTGTGTCAGTAATTAGATTTGGCTTCGCAGGTTGGTGTAACATTAATATATTGCATAAAATTACAAATAAATACACTTTAAAGGGACACTAAAGACAAAATGTAACTTTCATGGTTTAGATAGAACATGCAATTTTAAACAACCTTCCAATTTACTTCTGTTATCTAATTTGCTTCATACTCTTGTTATCTTTTATTGAAGAGTAAAACTAGGTAGGCCCATAAGAGCTCAGGAGTGTGCAGGTGTCTTTAGTACTCTGTGGCAGCAGTGTTTTGCAACATTATTTGTAGCTTTGTTATACAATGTTGCAAAACACTGCTGCTATAGAGCACTACAGACACAGGCATACTCCTAGTTTTAAACTTCAATAAAAGATACCAAGAGAACGAAGCAAATTTGATAACAGAAGTAAATTGGAAAGTTGTTTAAAACTGCATGCTCTATCCAAATCATGAAAGTTTAATTTGACTTTACTGTCCCTTTAAAAACAGGGTGGCTTTACAGTCACATAAAGAGGGGGCAGTGTTTAATGGACCACTCCAAATATCAGGAGGTGGGACTTATAATTGTCCTCACATACATAAGGTTGGATGCTCCATTCTTTTGTGATAGCTTGTGTCAGTAGCTTTAATGCAAGGCCAGGAGCAAGAGGAATTCCCCTGTTAAGACACAACTAGAAGAATCCCAAATGAGTTGCAGCGTATATATAAAAAAAGAAAACTTTATTCAAATTTTTTTTAAAACAATCAAAATGGGGTTAAGGTCTCACAAAAGAGCAAGAGGTACCAAGAAGGTCTCAGCCCTTCTGCATCAGCCGTGTTCCATTCCCTAAGGGCACTTGTTCACTGATGATCCGGTGGGACTGGGCAAAGCATATCAAACCAATTCATCTGAAGTACCTAATGCAAAATCTTAAGTACCTAACCCATTTTTTCTCATGATCCAAACACAAAGTAATAATAAAGAGTCTAGTAAATTTGATAATAGAAGAAAATTGGAAAGCTGCGTTTTTTTTTAAAATTGTATATTTGACTGAATCAGGAAACTTTAATTCTAACTTCTGTATCCCTTTAACTTCATGCAGAGAACAAGCAGAAATGAATTATATTACTATGTAACAGCCTTTATTCCTAACCACTAGACAATGTGTGCATCATGGGCCTCATTTATCAAACCTTCAACTGTTGGTTTGTGTGTCATTTTGAGTTAAAATCTGTGTTGAAGTAAAAATATAATTAAAAAGCCATTATTAAAAGTCACAGAACATCTGTGGTACTGTATAAGCATGAGATCCAGTAGTGGACCTACTCAACAAAGGGCCCTGGCACAAAAAATGAGCAGCTGCATTTTATAATGATACTGAGTATTTATACACTGGCACTGAGCATACTGTGCTGTATATTGATGTGAGTTTGTATGTACTATACATTGATAAGTACCGTGGCCGGGCTTTTAGCCGACGGACATTTGGCAGACGGACATTTGGCCGACAGACATTTGGCCGAAACACAAATGGCTGTCAGATAACAGTCCGGCCACGAGATAGATTTGATAGATAGATAGATAGATAGATTAGATAGATAGATCAATAGATGCAATAGATATATTTGATAGATACGATAGATAGATATGATAGATAAATAGATAGATTTGATAGATAGATAGATAATTTCCCAGACAGAGAATTACAAGACGTGCGGTCTGGGACCCATGGTAAGGTTCCCAGAGGCAGTTGCGGCGCCCGAGGCTCTGATTAGAACAGAGCACTCTGGAACGTATCTGCCCTCGGCCGAAATCAGAACATTCTTTAGCTTTCTGTCTGTCAGCCAAATGTCCGTCGGCCAAATGTCCGTCTGCCAAATGTCCTTCTGCATTTTGTCAGAGCACCGATAAGTACACTGCAGAATACTGTGCTGTATAATGACAGAATATCTATACACTAATAGTGCTGTCTAATGTATATTGATATAGGCACACGCCTATGTATAAACTGACTGCTATATGGGCCCCCCAGCACTTGGGCCCTGGCGCCACTGCACCTGCTGCACCAATGGTAGTTCCGCCCCTGATGAAATCACTGTTTGCCCTAGACCATTATCAGCTTCTTTTTTTTTTAACACTAAATATGCCCTTGTGCACCATTCAGCACACTGTGCAAAACCGTGTTTAGATCTGCAATTTACAGTCAATAGCTGTTGAATTGATTTGAACAGCCAATATGATTTAAGTAGCTCTCATCTATTGGCTGATTTGAAATTTTCAGCCAATAGAAATGCAAGGTACCCCAATATAAAAGGGGTACCTTGCATTCGATCTTCAGTGTGCGGCGAATAATCGCATGAAGAGGACCTCCACGTAATTTGTATTTTTTATGTGAAAGGGCTGATTTCTTCAGGGCAATGTCCTATAAAAGGCCCTTTAAAGGGCTATTTGTAGTTTAGTGTTATATTAGGGGGTGTTTTTATTTTGGGGTGGGTTTTTGTTTTTATAGGGGTATTAGATTAAGTTTAATTTTTTTTATTTTGGATAATTTCGTTTATTGTTTTCTGTAATCTTAGATTTTTTTATTTTTTGTAATATTCGAGTTTTTATTTTAATTTAATCTTAGGTTGTTGATTTTTTATTTTAATGTTAAGTTAGTCTTTTTTTATTCTATGTAATTGGGGTTAACTTAGGGGGTGTTAGATAATAGTGAATATATTAATACTTTGCATTGTGAGGGGGTGGCGATTTAGGGGTTAATAGGTTAATTAGGTAGATTGTGTTGTGGGGTGTTGGTTGATTGTGGGTTAATAGTTTTAATAATGCGTTGTGGGGGGATGGCAGATTACAGGTTAATACATTTATTAGGTAGTTTGCAATGTGGGGGGATGGCAGATTAGGGTTTAATACATTTATTAGGTCGTTTGCGATGTGGGGGGATAGCGGATTAGGGGTTAATACATTTATTAGCTAATTTGCGATGTGGGAGGATGGTGGATTAGGGGTTAATACATTTATTAGGTAGTTTGTGATGTGTGGGGGGGTGGCGGATTAGGGGTTAATACATTTATTAGGTAGTTTGTGATGTGGGGGATGGCGGTTTAGAGGTTAATACATTTTATTATTAGTTGCGATGTGGGGGGATGGTAAATTTGGGTTTAATACATTTATTAGGTACTTTGCGATGTGAGGGTTGGTGGATTAGAGGTTAATAGTTTAAATAGGTAGATTGCATTGTGGGGGGATGGTGGTTTTGAGGTTAATACGTTTTATTTGTAGCTGCGATGTGGGGCATGGCGGATATAAGGGTTTTGACATGTCAGATTAATTTTTGGGAGGCGGATTAGACTTTTACGGGTGATTAAACATTTCTTTGTGTTTTACTTAGGCTCCGGCAGTTCATAAACTGCCGTAAGTCACTGGTGACTCCAGAAATGTCTATTTCCACACATTTTGGAACGTCGCTGGTTTATCCGACTTACGGTAGTATATGATCTGCCGGCGCCGTATATGTTATTTACCCGATATGCGAGGTTAACTTACCTACGGCCGGCATGGGATTCAGCAGTTGCGCTGAAACCTACGCAGTATATGTAATCTCGCCCTTAGAATTTTAAATGAGGGATAGTAGCAGAGCCGTATAAAGGTCCAACATAACAGTCCCACCCACACTACTAATAGGTGGTGATTGTGCTGAATGTAAGGTACTCAAGATGTAAAAAGAATGCTCTTATTACAATTTAGTTTTTTAGAAAGATATATCATGCTAACTTTACTATTGCTAAAAATAATATAGTGGACAAAGAATATAGGCAATCACTTCTATGTCAATGCTAACTGTACTTGTGCACAACAAATTCTATTAAACAACCAACATCGTTATGCTATGTACATGCAACATTGTCACAATATTCTGTGATCCCTTTAATTACTTCAGAGCCTCAAGAACCAGTAGAGTCAAAATTAAACTTTTATAAATAAGATAGAACATGCTATTTAAACAACTTTCCAATTTACTTCTATTATCTAATTTGCTTTGCTCTCTTGGTATCCATTGTTGAAATGCATACCAAGGTAGGCTCAAAAAGCAGCAAAGCACTACTGGCATCCAGTTGCTGATTGGTGGCTGCACATATATACCTCTTGTCATTGGCTCACCTAATGTGTTCATCTAGCTTCCAGTAGTACATTGTTGCTACTTCAACAAAGGATAATAAGAGAATGAAGCAAATTTGATAACAGAGGTAAAATGAAAAGTTTTTTTTTTTTTTAATTGTATGGTCTGTAGGAGTCATGAAAGAAAAATGTTGTGTTTCTTGCCCCTTTAACCGTTGTATCATCTTCTTCTTGTAATATTAATTAATTAGGCTGTTTGTATATCAAACAACTCAACAAATCCGCAAAATGATGACAAATTTGCATTGGTCCGAAGCCCCAATGCGCATCTGTAATTATAATATACAACAAAGAAGACTGAATATATTACACGTAATGACTTCCGTAACAACCTTTCCTTTGCTCTGTTACATATTGTTGCAATGCGAGCAAAAGTATACAGCATCATTGGCCTCAAACTTTTAGGTCAATATGTTCTATTACCTTGCGCCTAGTCTGCTGGCAATGAGTGAATAATCACATGTTGCTGATAGTCTTTTGAAAGTGCCTTAAAGTAGGTAGTAATTTCATGCAAGAGAGCAAATTCAACCTGTAATTTAGTTATCAAGATAATTGCTACCCATGAATTATTCCTAAGGTTAGAAAAATATAATTCTGTTGTTAAAAGGATTGAACAGCTAGGAAATAGTTAAGATTTTCCTCTAGAGTGCCTTATGAAGTACACCTTACATTATAAATATATAGGCAATACGCTGTTTTTTAGGGTTTATCATTGTAATTGACTTCAATGACCAAGGCAAGGAAAATAGCAATTTTCTTGTTCTCAGAAAAAATATCTTATATGCTTTTGATATGAACACATGCAGAGATTTCAAGCCTGTATTATACAGCATACAAGTTACAGTTGATATAAGCAAACATTATGGACCGGATAACTAGTGATGTGTCCACTATCGTGTGCGCAAGATATTGGGTTTATCGTGGGAGTTTGTGCGCGTCAGAAGTAGCGCACGTATTACAAGTTGAAAATAAATGTGTTTACTCAAACGCAAATTAATGTAATGAGCATTGTAATAGCTATAGCTTGACCTTAGAGTTCTGGTTAACTGTTACACTCAAATAAAACGTTAAACAAAAACAAAAAGTTACATTAAAAAGTACAGTTACACTCATAACAACAACATCTAATAGAAATAATTGAAAAAAATTGTAATTAAAAGTTATAAGGGCTCAAAGTAATGAGATCTCAGGTTTTAGAAAACAAAAAAGTACTGCAAAGAGCTTTAACATGGAGATGCATGCATATACATATGTAAATATGTACAGTATATATGTTTATATATGTACTTATGTATTTATGTGCGTATATATGTATGTGCATGTTATACTGTACTTATGTATTTATGTGCGTATATATGTATGTGCATGTTATACTGTACTGTGTATTTATGTGCGTATATATGTATGTGCATGTTATACTGTACTGTGTATTTATGTGCGTATATATGTATGTGCATGTTATACTGTACTGTGTATTTATGTGCGTATATATGTATGTGCACGTTATACTGTACTGTGTATTTATGTGCGTATATATGTATGTGCATGTTATACTGTACTGTGTATTTATGTGCGTATATATGTATGTGCATGTTACACTGTACTGTGTATTTATGTGCGTATATATGTATGTGCATGTTATACTGTACTGTGTATTTATGTGCGTATATATGTATGTGCATGTTATACTGTACTGTGTATTTATGTGCGTATATATGTATGTGCATGTTACACTGTACTGTGTATTGATGTGCGTATATATGTATGTGCATGTTATACTGTACTGTGTATTTATGTGCGTATATATGTATGTGCATGTTACACTGTACTGTGTATTTATGTGCGTATATATTTATGTGCATGTTATACTGTACTGTGTATTTATGTGCGTATATATGTATGTGCATGTTATACTGTACTGTGTATTTATGTGCGTATATATGTATGTGCATGTTATACTGTACTGTGTATTTATGTGCGTATATATGTATGTGCATGTTATACTGTACTGTGTATTTATGTGCGTATATATGTATGTGCATGTTATACTGTACTGTGTATTTATGTGCGTATATATGTATGTGCATGTTATACTGTACTGTGTATTTATGTGCGTATATATGTATGTGCATGTTATACTGTACTGTGTATTTATGTGCGTATATATGTATGTGCATGTTATACTGTACTGTGTATTTATGTGCGTATATATGTATGTGCATGTTATACTGTACTGTGTATTTATGTGCGTATATATGTATGTGCATGTTATACTGTACTGTGTATTTATGTGCGTATATATTTATGCGCATGTTATACTGTACTGTGTATTTATGTGCGTATATATGTATGTGCATGTTATACTGTACTGTGTATTTATGTGCGTATATATGTATGTGCATGTTATACTGTACTGTGTATTTATGTGCGTATATATGTATGTGCATGTTATACTGTACTGTGTATTTATGTGCGTATATATGTATGTGCATGTTATACTGTACTGTGTATTTATGTGCGTATATATGTATGCGCATGTTATACTGTACTGTGTATTTATGTGCGTATATATGTATGTGCATGTTATACTGTACTGTGTATTTATGTGCGTATATATGTATGTGCATGTTACACTGTACTGTGTATTTATGTGCGTATATATGTATGTGCATGTTATACTGTACTGTGTATTTATGTGCGTATATATGTATGTGCATGTTACACTGTACTGTGTATTTATGTGCGTATATATGTATGTGCATGTTATACTGTACTGTGTATTTATGTGCGTATATATGTATGTGCATGTTATACTGTACTGTGTATTTATGTGCGTATATATGTATGTGCATGTTATACTGTACTGTGTATTTATGTGCGTATATATGTATGTGCATGTTATACTGTACTGTGTATTTATGTGCGTATATATGTATGTGCATGTTACACTGTACTGTGTATTTATGTGCGTATATATGTATGTGCATGTTATACTGTACTGTGTATTTATGTGCGTATATATGTATGTGCATGTTATACTGTACTGTGTATTTATGTGCGTATATATGTATGTGCATGTTATACTGTACTGTGTATTTATGTGCGTATATATGTATGTGCATGTTATACTGTACTGTGTATTTATGTGCGTATATATGTATGTGCATGTTATACTGTACTGTGTATTTATGTGCGTATATATGTATGTGCATGTTATACTGTACTGTGTATTTATGTGCGTATATATGTATGTGCATGTTATACTGTACTGTGTATTTATGTGCGTATATATGTATGTGCATGTTATACTGTACTGTGTATTTATGTGCGTATATATGTATGTGCATGTTATACTGTACTGTGTATTTATGTGCGTATATATGTATGTGCATGTTATACTGTACTGTGTATTTATGTGCGTATATATGTATGTGCATGTTATACTGTACTGTGTATTTATGTGCGTATATATGTATGTGCATGTTATACTGTACTGTGTATTTATGTGCGTATATATGTATGTGCATGTTATACTGTACTGTGTATTTATGTGCGAATATATGTATGTGCATGTTATACTGTACTGTGTATTTATGTGCGTATATATGTATGTGCATGTTACACTGTACTGTGTATTTATGTGCGTATATATGTATGTGCATGTTATACTGTACTGTGTATTTATGTGCGTATATATGTATGTGCATGTTATACTGTACTGTGTATTTATGTGCGTATATATGTATGTGCATGTTATACTGTACTGTGTATTTATGTGCGTATATATGTATGTGCATGTTACACTGTACTGTGTATTTATGTGCGTATATATGTATGTGCATGTTACACTGTACTGTGTATTTATGTGCGTATATATGTATGTGCATGTTACACTGTACTGTGTATTTATGTGCGTATATATGTATGTGCATGTTACACTGTACTGTGTATTTATGTGCGTATATATGTATGTGCATGTTATACTGTACTGTGTATTTATGTGCGTATATATGTATGTGCATGTTATACTGTACTGTGTATTTATGTGCGTATATATGTATGTGCATGTTATACTGTACTGTGTATTTATGTGCGTATATATGTATGTGCATGTTATACTGTACTGTGTATTTATGTGCGTATATATGTATGTGCATGTTATACTGTACTGTGTATTTATGTGCGTATATAAATGTATGTGCATGTTATACTGTACTGTGTATTTATGTGCGTATATATGTATGTGCATGTTATACTGTACTGTGTATTTATGTGCGTATATATGTATGTGCATGTTATACTGTACTGTGTATTTATGTGCGTATATATGTATGTGCATGTTATACTGTACTGTGTATTTATGTGCGTATATATGTATGTGCATGTTATACTGTACTGTGTATTTATGTGCGTATATATGTATGTGCATGTTATACTGTACTGTGTATTTATGTGCGTATATAAATGTATGTGCATGTTATACTGTACTGTGTATTTATGTGCGTATATATGTATGTGCATGTTATACTGTACTGTGTATTTATGTGCGTATATATGTATGTGCATGTTATACTGTACTGTGTATTTATGTGCGTATATATGTATGTGCATGTTATACTGTACTGTGTATTTATGTGTGTATATAAATGTATGTGCATGTTATACTGTACTGTGTATTTATGTGCGTATATATGTATGTGCATGTTATACTGTACTGTGTATTTATGTGCGTATATATGTATGTGCATGTTATACTGTACTGTGTATTTATGTGCGTATATATGTATGTGCATGTTATACTGTACTGTGTATTTATGTGCGTATATATGTATGTGCAAGACAGTGGAGGGCAGCATAGCCCAGAACGAACATAAGAATTAAGGCCCTTAGGAGTGAGCTGCTGGAAGTGGCAACAATGTTGCATTTTTGTGGGTGGGTACAGGGCTCACCTTTAAGAAGCCAAGCTACAGGCCCCAAACCCTCTTTCCAGCTTGTCTTCACAGCTTGCAGGATCACAGCATCTTCATTCTCTGGTTAAGCAGTCTGCTGCAGCATGGGCTGTTTTTTCAAAGTCTTCCAGAGCACCTGTGAAGAGTGATGTGTTGGAGGAGTTACTGATCGGAGTCCCACCATCTCCGGTGAGTCGTACCCCGATCTTTCCCCCCTTTTCTCTGTAATTTAATGGGGAAGTCAGGGAGGGATCTGGGTGCCCTATTGGTGTTTGACCTGGCACTCTCCAGTTAATAGATTATTTCCCAGGTAGGCCCATCTTCCCCCTCTCTCCCTCCCGGTCAGTTAGTGGTTGGGCCTGGGGGCCGGGTAACCTCTTCCCCCCCCTTAATCATTTCCACATACCCCTGATGCGCGTCTCTAGGGTGGATCGTTGGCTGGAGTGAGTGTGAGCATTCATACTTACCTCCGCCATCGGTTACGGTGTCCACGAAGCCCAGGCCTGCAGCGGTCGCGCTCTTGCAGGGCTTGTGGCGGCGGTCCCCCTTTAGCGGTCGCGACTTCCGGCGGTTCTTCCCCTCCTCCTGGTCGTCGGATGGCTTCGGGCGAGTCTTCGGCCATGCGGGCGGCGGCATCCATCATTGACGGCGTCTCTTCCGGTCTCGGCGCTTCCGGTGACGTCACTTCCGGTGACGTCACTTCCGGAACCGCCATTTGAGATCCGGTAGCCAAGCGGGTGGGATCGTCTCCTCCTCCGGGGTCCCAGGTAAGAGAGGAGTGCCTGGGGGGGGGGACGAGGCCCGCTGGGGGGGGCGCGCAGCGAGGCTCAGTGGCTCTGCGCTCGCTGGCAGATAAATTGCTTGCAATGTCTGGGGAGTATGATGTGGAAAGCATGGGAGAATTTGCAGGCCAGAGGCTGTGGTTTCAGGCGCTGAGAAAGGGCATTTATGAGCAGGCCGCAGGCCTGACTGGGGGTTTCTTTTGTTTATCAACAGATTGTTTAGATAGTCAGCCTTTTCTTTGCAGTCAGTCAGTGGCGCAAGGCCTGACTGTTAGCGGCCAATTGAGGCCTAGCAGGAATTACGCCGTGTTATGTTGCGGTGCATGAGAGGCCCATCACATAGGGCACGCAGGAGTTCACCTGGGGTACCCCCTCCCCTGTGGGATGCATTTGGGGTAACAATTAACGTTTCGGCCAGGAAGGGCCCGGATGTTTTTCTCTTAGTTTCTGCTCAGCATGGAGATAGCACAGAACAGGGCTTCTCTAGTCAGGTGTAGTGGCGAATGCAGTGTCTGCATCACAAGAGAGTGGCATGTCTGAGTGTATGCAACAGTGTGTGGCGCATTGCGCAATGTTCTGGGCGAGGGGGACTAGATTCTACTGTGGCTGGGGGGGTCCTTGTCCTCTCCCCGTGGTACTCCTCTCTTGCATTTCTCATTTCAGGCCAAGGAGGAGCACAGCCGGGAGTAACCTTCAATCTCCTTGGATCCTTTGCCGTGCAGCGCCCCTGGGAGCTGGAGAGCATGGAATCGCAAGAAGTGGTGTATCTCATGGAGCCACAGAATGCTTGGGTGCCGATGCAGTACAGTCCAGGTGTTTGTGGCAAGGAAGAGTACAGCGCCCCTCTTGGAACTGGTGAGACCATTTTATCTTTCGGGCATAGGGGCTTTAGTTCATCTTCGGATGATTTTGGGTCTGAGTGAGTGATAGGTCCCTGGGGTCGGAGGCTAAAGAGCAGAAGGGAATGTATAAAATTGATGACGTGGGTAGTCAAGGTGCGTAAGGCCATGGGTCCTCCCCCTCTCCCCTTGTTTCTCTCGCTAGAACCCTGTGTTCATTGCAGACACCTCCTGCGCAGCGGGGGGTGGCTGTCCCTGGGGCGACAGATGGGCTTACAACGGCCATGTATGGGGACGAGCACAAGCAGCCCTCATTAAGCCTTCTCGAGCATCTGAAGTCCAAATTTGTTAGACGCATTCAAGAGGGTAAATATGGCATAGGTTTGAACTTCCGGCCAAGGTCTATCACCGGGAAGAAATGGCGGTGTTACATCGCTAAACTTCCCGATCGGGCTCTGAATATCCTCAAATATCAAGATGCCATCTAAACCGTTTGCGAGCGGTTTCGGGAACGGGTATAGCGGGATTATGGCGTCGCGTTCAGCGATAGATGGTTGGTAATCCCCTCCTGAATTTGGCGACGTAGATTTGTGGTTAGGGGCATAGTTCGGGCCCGAAAAAGCCTTTTTTGCCCGGGCAGGTCTCTGCTGGGTCCCCTGGCAATTGCGCACCTTAGCGCTCTCAGCGGCGTTCCACAGGTATTTCCTGCGCAGTTCTAGAATAAGCTCTGCCCCAAAGGGCCGGCGTGTGTCTTGCAACGTGAGTAAGCACCGCGGGGTGGCCACTCCAGTTGGAGTGTAACAGATCCCACGATGCAGGCCGGTCGCGAGAGCAGCCTAGTTCCAGTTTCAAACCTTTCACTGCCGGAAAGGGTGGCCACCCCACTGAGGGTAGCCGCAATTGGTAGCCGTAATTCGGATAGGAGGGTGGCTGCCTTGCTAGGCGGCGGCCTCCTTCAGGGATTCATTATCCCCTTCAGCTTCGCGGTATAGGGTTTACGAAATCGGCATACTAATTTCCTAGCGTTGCGAGGAAAAGAGGGACAAGGAGATTGCTGTGGGCCGCAGGGCTGGCTCATTTGTGGAGATTACGATTCGAGGATTGGTTCCTCTCTCCTCTTGGCGTTGTTCCTAAGAAGGAGCCGGGTAAGTCCCGGCTCATCCAGCACCTTACCTTCCCTAGAGGGAGGTCGGGCAGCATCGCTATTTCCCCTGAGTCAGTTCGGTTTACTACCAGTCCTTTGATGACGCGTTATCACTGGTATGGAGGGCAAACCTGGTTGTGGTATCAGCATTTCGGATGCTTCCCATTCATCCCTCCTCCTTACACCCTGGGATGTTGGCGTGAGGGCAAGTATTTCGTGGACAAAAGCTTGCCTATGAGCTGTTCTATATCATGTGCTCATTTTGAAGCCTTCAGAGCTTCTTGCACTGGGCCATCTCAGTGATTGCTGTTTTTGATGGCCGGCACATTGCCTGGACGATGTCCAGCTGTTTGGATATGCTGGATACGCTGTGTGTGCTTTCCTGATGAAAGTGATTCGATTTTTGCTGGCCAGAATGGGTGTCCCTCTGGCGGAGGGTTAGACCCAGTGCCTTTGCACGTGCCTTACCTTTTTGGGTATCAAGATTGACTCTTCGTTAATGCAGTGTCCTTTGCTACAAGATATGATTGCCCGTATGGTTGGTAAGGTTCGGGAAATCGGGTCCTTTGTTGGTTCCATGAAGGATCTCCAGACCATGTTGGTTCTTCTGAATTTCGCCGGTAGGATTATTCCTATAAGCAGAAGTTTTATTCGACGGCTCAGAGGGCGTCGTGCGGCGAGCGGTCACAAGCGAGTGAGTTTTGTGTAATGGCAGAAATGTCGATGACTTGGCAGTATGGGGACAATTCTGGAACCATTTTTTAATGAGATCTGCTCATGGTCGAAGTTTGTTCCTTCCAACATGGTAATTCAGTTGTTACTGATGCGGCAGGGTCTCACGGGTGGGGGGCCTTCTTGTCCGGTCACTGGAGTGCCGTCCCATGGCCTCGGTCATGGGTTCTGAGGGGCTTGTTAAGAAGTTTAGCCTGTTAGAGCTCCCCCCCCCCATTATTATTGCCTTTGAGGTTTTGCGTGAGCAGCTAAGGGATCAGGAGGTTGTGTTCTGGATGGATAACAAGAGCGTCATGTTGCTGTTAACATGCTCTCGTGGGGATCTCCCGCGGTAGTGCGGTACCCTCGCATGCTGGTGCTGAAGTGTCTGCACCCGGTGTACAGAATAGAATTGCTGATGCGCTCTTTCGTTTCAATGGAAAGCATTCTATGCGTTGGCTCCTCAGGCGGACATTAACGGAGTAGTTTGTTCCTATTATTTATGGCAGGTAGCGCCGGTGGGTGATCTTTGATTGCCATGATCTGTTCTTCGCTGGCCCTCTCTACTTGGACCGCTTAGGTGAAGCATTGGTCTAAATAGATCACCTTCTGTGATAGGACGAGTCGGCCATCTTGAGGTGTTGTCCAATGGGGTCTTTAGGGACGGATCAACGAGCTTAAAGGTACTGGGGTTTTTCTAGAGGGTAAGTCGGATCTCGGCTGACTGCCGTGTCCTTCTTCTGTAAATTTATGGCCTCTCGGCTCTTCAAGAACCTTCCTGGTCGGGCAGGTGTTGAGGGACTGGGGGGCGTATGGTGCCCAGAGCAAGGGATGTTAGGGAGCCCGTTACCATCAAGAGATTGGTTCCTGTGTTGAACCGTGCCTGTGGTGGGTTCTCATGATGACAAGGGTACCCGTTCTCCGCTGCCTTTGGGCTGGTTTTTTCACGGGGCACTTAGGGTGGTTCAAGCCCGGGGGTCTGTAGGCCTCCTCATGTCAAGAACGACGAGTCATCTGATCTAATTTTCCTCTCTAGATCAAAGACAGACCAAGAAGGGAAAGGAGGTGGACGTCTTAACCCTCCACGTGGGCTCATTTTGTTGCCCAGCCAGGTTGCTTAGGACCTATATGGACGCGATCCGGAGGGTCCATTACAATTTCTGGTTCACGAGGCCGGTTCCCTGTTGACCAGATTTCAATGCAGGAGAGGCCTGAGCTGGGCAGCATGGAAAGCGGGCCTTGACCCAAGGGTCATTGCCCCCACTCCTTCAGGGTTGGAGCGTCTACCCCTGCCGCGGGTTTGTGTTGGTCTGCCGACCACATTAGGGCGTTGGGGAGATGGAGGTCTACGAGATCCATGTTGTATGTTAGGCCATTAAAAATATGAATGTTTGTTTTCTCATGTTGCGATGTTCCCAGTTAACTGTTGTTTCTTTACAGGGCCAAGAGATGGTCCACTGAGACTGCTGATCGCGGGTCACTCCTACATTCACTGGGCGGAGCTGAGAGCGGTCGCGAGCCCTGACGGGCAACAACTGGCCCCCCCCCCATTGGGTCACTGTTAGGTGGCTAGGTCGTAGGGGTTTGAGTTGGAAGGATCTGCCTGGGTTGCTGCACGGGGCATTGCACAGGTGGGACAAACCCCAAGTTATGATAATTCACGCACGTGGTAGTGATATGGGGCTCCTGCCGTGCAAACTGCTCAGTGGGGTGATTCAGTCTGATTTGTACACTTTCCAGACATGGGTTCCAATGTTAAGGGGTGGTCCAATAGCATCCCCAGTATTGAGTGGCGCCATGTGCAGCCCACAGGGTGGCCTTTCAGGTCAGAAAGAAACTGAACAGGGAGGTTAGGATTTTGTCCTAGCGCAGTCAGTAGGGTTTGTTGTGGAACATGGGAACATCACAACGGCTGGGAGAAGCCTCTACAGGAGGGATGGGGTGCACCTCCCTCAGAGGGGCATCGACCTGTTCCTGGTTAATTTGAGGCGTGCTATATTATTATACCTATGTGGGTGGCGGCAAGAGCTGTGCCTGTGGGCTATCTCTTGTGGCGGTTTGTACCACGCCCCGGTTTGCCATTAGAGGTAGAGTGACGGCTGGCCCAGGGGGAGGGTAGTCTCTGCAGGCGCGCGCCTGGGGCACCTCCCCCCATTTGATGTTGCCGAGAACTCCCTAAGTCTGTGCGTGCAGCTAAGCTCCGCTTGTGTAGGCATTCACGGGCGTGGTCCAATTTCCTAGCGGGGGGTACTTACTCTCCTAGCTAGATTGCCGCCACCTGGTTTAAGGTTTGCTGAGTTGCTTCCAGCCGGTTCCTATGTTCTATAATAAATGCGGACCCTACGGGTCTTTATACCCACACCCTGTGTTTGTGTCATTATTCAAGTTATGTATTACCAAAGTCATTTATGGTAAAGTTAAGTTATAAGTTAAGTTATGTGTCAGTCAGTTTTATGACTGGTAAGTTATTACAGCAAGCCAGGAGGATAGGGCATTTAATTACTTAAGACAGTGGAGGGCAGCATAGCCCAGAACGAACATAAGAATTAAGGCCCTTAGGAGTGAGCTGCTGGAAGTGGCAACAATGTTGCATTTTTGTGGGTGGGTACAGGGCTCACCTTTAAGAAGCCAAGCTACAGGCCCCAAACCCTCTTTCCAGCTTGTCTTCACAGCTTCCCTCCCGCCCTCCCTTTCATTGGTAAGGCGGCAATCACTTAGGCTGGACATCACTAGGGTGTTTTTATCAGCAGGGTGTCTGAGGCAGGACGAGGGCTACGCGGCTCGCTTCCTTAAGCCCAAGGACGTTAATTTTTTTTTTGACTCCCCAGGTAGTGGCATGTACACGCGCCTAGTCACACCTGGTCCTACTGGTCTGGAGCTTTATAATATCACACCCTGGCTAGGCGGTTTGTACCACGCCCCGGTTTGCCATTAGAGGTAGAGTGACGGCTGGCCCAGGGGGAGGGTAGTCTCTGCAGGCGCGCGCCTGGGGCACCTCCCCCCATTTGATGTTGCCGAGAACTCCCTAAGTCTGTGCGTGCAGCTAAGCTCCGCTTGTGTAGGCATTCACGGGCGTGGTCCAATTTCCTAGCGGGGGGTAATTACTCTCCTAGCTAGATTGCCGCCACCTGGTTTAAGGTTTGCTGAGTTGCTTCCAGCCGGTTCCTATGTTCTATAATAAATGTGGACCCTACGGGTCTTTATACCCACACCCTGTGTTTGTGTCATTATTCAAGTTATGTATTACCAAAGTCATTTATGGTAAAGTTAAGTTATAAGTTAAGTTATGTGTCAGTCAGTTTTATGACTGGTAAGTTATTACAGCAAGCCAGGAGGATAGGGCATTTAATTACTTATGTTATACTGTACTGTGTATTTATGTGCGTATATATGTATGTGCATGTTATACTGTACTGTGTATTTATGTGCGTATATAAGTATGTGCATGTTATACTGTACTGTGTATTTATGTGCATATATATGTATGTGCATGTTATACTGTACTGTGTATTTATGTGCGTATATATGTATGTGCATGTTATACTGTACTGTGTATTTATGTGCGTATATATGTATGTGCATGTTATACTGTACTGTGTATTTATGTGCGTATATATGTATGTGCATGTTATACTGTACTGTGTATTTATGTGCGTATATATGTATGTGCATGTTATACTGTACTGTGTATTTATGTGCGTGAACTTTCCAACTGAAAGAAAAAAGCGCAAACAGGACTCAAGTGCAATAATAAACACAGTGGCACCAGCGCTCTAAAATTTCACACTTACAATGTTTATTATTAAAAATAGCATTTCAAAACATCAAAACACGACTTTCATCCTCAATATTCAAAATTTCAGAAACACTCTCCCTTCTGTGATAATACAGTTCGTTTTCCGTGTCCGCCGGAACTTAGAAAGTTTTAGGGGGAGGTTTGCTGTGCAAAATCCGGAAGCCCTGTGAGCGTATTCCTCTTAGGACTAGGGACTACGGATCCTCAGAAAGGTCACAACTCCTCGGCAAATACACCAACGCGTTTCATCTGCTATCGTGCAGACTTCCTCAGGGAGAATATTAGGTATTGTGATACCGGTTAGCCTTGAAACCTTTCAATATAAATCCTCCATTATTAACCTATTGGTTAAATGTCTTTCTGTTCAAAACACTGCCGGATACCTCAGGGTCCTAAAACCCCAAATTCTAAGGCACTTATAAAGAAAATCTCAATAGTTAAAATACATGCTGGTAAATTCATATCACGGCAAAATACATATACAATTCATCATACATGTTTCATATATAGCGAATAAACAATTGATCCACATTTGATGGACATAAAATGAGGGACATAAAATTATTAAAAATGTTATTAAAAAACATTGGGGAGTCCTAAAGACGGATCCTGTCCTTGCACCAACTTTAACAGAGACACCAGTGTTTACTTTTAAAAAAGGAAAGAACCTTAAAAACCTTCTGGCTCCCAGTAAGTTGAGGAAAGTAGAAATTAATAAATCAATAAGAAGTAATTGGCTGAGTCTAAAACCAGGTACATATAAATGTGGCAAGGAGGTCTGCAGTATGTGTAAGCACATCAACAAGGAAACTAAATTTAAAGATAGTGAGGGCCTGAGGTTTTTTGACATCAAATGTAGATGTACTTGTGACACCACGTATGTGGTTTATCTACTGTCCTGTGGTTGTGACAAAATTTACATAGGGCGTACTAAAAGGAAAATCAGACGTAGGTTCTCAGAGCATTTATATAATATAAAAGAAAAAAGTGACAAACACAGTGTACCCCTACATTTTGCAGAGTTTCATGGGGGTGACTCAAGGTCTCTTAAAATACAGGTCATTGATTTGATACCAAGTAGCTGTAGTAATAGATTAATAAGCTTAAGGAAACAGGAAACTTTCTGGATCCAGAAATTAAAATGTTTGCAGCCAAAAGGATTAAACATAGATATTGATATTGCTGCTTTTATGTAGTTTTTGTGTAGATTTCATGTAAATCATCAAATTTTTAATTTTTTAATCTTTTAGAATTTTAATAGTTCCTTGGGGTCTTTTATTCATTCTTAAGTATGTATATATGTATATATATATATATGTATGTATGTATGTATATATATATATATCAATTTGGAAGTCATTATTATTATTTTTTGAGTTTATTTAAATATTAAAAAATTCTTCCCGTATTTTTCCTCATTTTTAATCGATTTTTAATCAATTTTTAATTCATTTTTATCAGGGAACAATTATTCCTGATCTTATTGTGAGAAATGAATTCTTTGTAATCTTTTCCTGGTGATGAATATTTAGGATTGTATAATGTTCATGCTTCTGTCTGTTTTTAAAAAAAATCATATGAATTATGTTAAATGTATCTTAATGGAAATTCATACTCTTGGATGTTTTCTTTTAAAGTTATAATTCAGTTTAAAGTATATAGGGCATAGTTATCAAGTATTTTTACCAACAGTAGTATATGTTGACTATAGACATATATAAAAAAATTTAAAATGTGGATCAATTGTTTATTCGCTATATATGAAACATGTATGATGAATTGTATATGTATTTTGCCGTGATATGAATTTACCAGCATGTATTTTAACTATTGAGATTTTCTTTATAAGTGCCTTAGAATTTGGGGTTTTAGGACCCTGAGGTATCCGGCAGTGTTTTGAACAGAAAGACATTTAACCAATAGGTTAATAATGGAGGGTTTATATTGAAAGGTTTCAAGGCTAACCGGTATCACGATACCTATTATTCTCCCTGAGGAAGTCTGCACGATAGCAGATGAAACGCGTTGGTGTATTTGCCGAGGAGTTGTGACCTTTCTGAGGATCCGTAGTCCCTAGTCCTAAGAGGAATACGCTCACAGGGCTTCCGGATTTTGCACAGCAAACCTCCCCCTAAAACTTTCTAAGTTCCGGCGGACACGGAAAACAAACTGTATTATCACAGAAGGGAGAGTGTTTCTGAAATTTTGAATATTGAGGACGAAAGTCGTGTTTTGATGTTTTGAAATGCTATTTTTAATAATAAACATTGTAAGTGTGAAATTTTAGAGCGCTGGTGCCACTGTGTTTATTATTGCACTTGAGTCCTGTTTGCGCTTTTTTCTTTCAGTTGGAAAGTTCCTGCTCTACTACAAGAGGTACGAAGGATACATTTGGCAAACAAGCAGCAGAGGTCTCAAGTGGGTTTTTACATTACTTCATCTGGAGGTGGTAATATACATATATATATATTTATAAGTTTTTATATATTGCTCATATATTGGACTCCATATTCTTAGGTAATCCCTATTACCCTTTGGCTATTCCATTTTATAGGGGGTATATATTAGTGTGTCATTTCTTTTCATTTATCCTCTATTCATAAACTTTATTCATTGTTCCTAAGAGAGTTAGCGCCATTACATTTCTCTGTGTGGGTATTTATGTGCGTATATATGTATGTGCATGTTATACTGTACTGTGTATTTATGTGCGTATATATGTATGTGCATGTTATACTGTACTGTGTATTTATGTGCGTATATATGTATGTGCATGTTATACTGTACTGTGTATTTATGTGCGTATATATGTATGTGCATGTTATACTGTACTGTGTATTTATGTGCGTATATATGTATGTGCATGTTATACTGTACTGTGTATTTATGTGCGTATATATGTATGTGCATGTTATACTGTACTGTGTATTTATGTGCGTATATATGTATGTGCATGTTATACTGTACTGTGTATTTATGTGCGTATATATGTATGTGCATGTTATACTGTACTGTGTATTTATGTGCGTATATATGTATGTGCATGTTATACTGTACTGTGTATTTATGTGCGTATATATGTATGTGCATGTTATACTGTACTGTGTATTTATGTGCGTATATATGTATGTGCATGTTATACTGTACTGTGTATTTATGTGCGTATATATGTATGTGCATGTTATACTGTACTGTGTATTTATGTGCATATATATGTATGTGCATGTTATACTGTACTGTGTATTTATGTGCGTATATATGTATGTGCATGTTATACTGTACTGTGTATTTATCTGCGTATATATGTATGTGCATGTTATACTGTACTGTGTATTTATGTGCGTATATATGTATGTGCATGTTATACTGTACTGTGTATTTATGTGCGTATATATGTATGTGCATGTTATACTGTACTGTGTATTTATGTGCGTATATATGTATGTGCATGTTATACTGTACTGTGTATTTATGTGCGTATATATGTATGTGCATGTTATACTGTACTGTGTATTTATGTGCGAATATATGTATGTGCATGTTATACTGTACTGTGTATTTATGTGCATATATATGTATGTGCATGTTATACTGTACTGTGTATTTATGTGCGTATATATGTATGTGCATGTTATACTGTACTGTGTATTTATGTGCGTATATATATATGTGCATGTTATACTGTACTGTGTATTTATGTGCGTATATATGTATGTGCATGTTATACTGTACTGTGTATTTATGTGCGTATATATGTATGTGCATGTTATACTGTACTGTGTATATATGTATGTGCATGTTATACTGTACTGTGTATTTATGTGCGTATATATTTATGTGCATGTTATACTGTACTGTGTATTTATGTGCGTATATATGTATGTGCATGTTATACTGTACTGTGTATTTATGTGCGTATATATGTATGTGCATGTTATACTGTACTGTGTATTTATGTGCGTATATATGTATGTGCATGTTATACTGTACTGTGTATTTATGTGCGTATATATGTATGTGCATGTTATACTGTACTGTGTATTTATGTGCGTATATATGTATGTGCATGTTATACTGTACTGTGTATTTATGTGCGTATATATGTATGTGCATGTTATACTGTACTGTGTATTTATGTGCGTATATATGTATGTGCATGTTATACTGTACTGTGTATTTATGTGCGTATATATGTATGTGCATGTTATACTGTACTGTGTATTTATGTGCGTATATATGTATGTGCATGTTATACTGTACTGTTTATTTATGTGCGTATATATGTATGTGCATGTTATACTGTACTGTGTATTTATGTGCGTATATATGTATGTGCATGTTATACTGTACTGTGTATTTATGTGCGTATATATGTGTGTGCATGTTATACTGTACTGTGTATTTATGTGCGTATATATGTGTGTGCATGTTATACTGTACTGTGTATTTATGTGCGAATATATGTGTGTGCATGTTATACTGTACTGTGTATTTATGTGCGTATATATGTGTGTGCATGTTATACTGTACTGTGTATTTATGTGCGAATATATGTGTGTGCATGTTATACTGTACTGTGTATTTATGTGCGAATATATGTGTGTGCATGTTATACTGTACTGTGTATTTATGTGCGTATATATGTGTGTGCATGTTATACTGTACTGTGTATTTATGTGCGTATATATGTATGTGCATGTTATACTGTACTGTGTATTTATGTGCGTATATATGTATGTGCATGTTATACTGTACTGTGTATTTATGTGCGTATATATGTATGTGCATGTTATACTGTACTGTGTATTTATGTGCGTATATATGTATGTGCATGTTATACTGTACTGTGTATTTATGTGCGTATATATGTATGTGCATGTTATACTGTACTGTGTATTTATGTGCGTATATATGTATGTGCATGTTATACTGTACTGTGTATTTATGTGCGTATATATGTATGTGCATGTTATACTGTACTGTGTATTTATGTGCGTATATATGTATGTGCATGTTATACTGTACTGTGTATTTATGTGCGTATATATGTATGTGCATGTTATACTGTACTGTGTATTTATGTGCGTATATATGTATGTGCATGTTATACTGTACTGTGTATTTATGTGCGAATATATGTATGTGCATGTTATACTGTACTGTGTATTTATGTGCGTATATATGTATGTGCATGTTATACTGTACTGTGTATTTATGTGCGTATATATGTATGTGCATGTTATACTGTACTGTGTATTTATGTGCGTATATATGTATGTGCATGTTATACTGTACTGTGTATTTATGTGCGTATATATGTATGTGCATGTTATACTGTACTGTGTATTTATGTGCGTATATATGTATGTGCATGTTATACTGTACTGTGTATTTATGTGCGTATATATGTATGTGCATGTTATACTGTACTGTGTATTTATGTGCGTATATATGTATGTGCATGTTATACTGTACTGTGTATTTATGTGCGTATATATGTATGTGCATGTTATACTGTACTGTGTATTTATGTGCGTATATATGTATGTGCATGTTATACTGTACTGTGTATTTATGTGCGTATATATGTATGTGCATGTTATACTGTACTGTTTATTTATGTGCGTATATATGTATGTGCATGTTATACTGTACTGTGTATTTATGTGCGTATATATGTATGTGCATGTTATACTGTACTGTGTATTTATGTGCGTATATATGTATGTGCATGTTATACTGTACTGTGTATTTATGTGCGTATATATGTATGTGCATGTTATACTGTACTGTGTATTTATGTGCGTATATATGTATGTGCATGTTATACTGTACTGTGTATTTATGTGCGTATATATGTATGTGCATGTTATACTGTACTGTGTATTTATGTGCGTATATATGTATGCGCATGTTATACTGTACTGTGTATTTATGTGCGTATATATGTATGTGCATGTTATACTGTACTGTGTATTTATGTGCGTATATATGTATGTGCATGTTATACTGTACTGTGTATTTATGTGCGTATATATGTATGTGCATGTTATACTGTACTGTGTATTTATGTGCGTATATATGTATGTGCATGTTATACTGTACTGTGTATTTATGTGCGTATATATGTATGTGCATGTTATACTGTACTGTGTATTTATGTGCGTATATATGTATGTGCATGTTATACTGTACTGTGTATTTATGTGCGTATATATGTATGTGCATGTTATACTGTACTGTGTATTTATGTGCGTATATATGTATGTGCATGTTATACTGTACTGTGTATTTATGTGCGTATATATGTATGTGCATGTTATACTGTACTGTGTATTTATGTGCGTATATATGTATGTGCATGTTATACTGTACTGTGTATTTATGTGCGTATATATGTATGTGCATGTTATACTGTACTGTGTATTTATGTGCGTATATATGTATGTGCATGTTATACTGTACTGTGTATTTATGTGCGTATATATGTATGTGCATGTTATACTGTACTGTGTATTTATGTGCGTATATATGTATGTGCATGTTATACTGTACTGTGTATTTATGTGCGTATATATGTATGCGCATGTTATACTGTACTGTGTATTTATGTGCGTATATATGTATGTGCATGTTATACTGTACTGTGTATTTATGTGCGTATATATGTATGTGCATGTTATACTGTACTGTGTATTTATGTGCGTATATATGTATGTGCATGTTATACTGTACTGTGTATTTATGTGCGTATATATGTATGTGCATGTTATACTGTACTGTGTATTTATGTGCGTATATATGTATGTGCATGTTATACTGTACTGTGTATTTATGTGCGTATATATGTATGTGCATGTTATACTGTACTGTGTATTTATGTGCGTATATATGTATGTGCATGTTATACTGTACTGTGTATTTATGAGCGTATATATGTATGTGCATGTTATACTGTACTGTGTATTTATGTGCGTATATATGTATGCGCATGTTATACTGTACTGTGTATTTATGTGCGTATATATGTATGTGCATGTTATACTGTACTGTGTATTTATGTGCGTATATATGTATGTGCATGTTATACTGTACTGTGTATTTATGTGCGTATATATGTATGTGCATGTTATACTGTACTGTGTATTTATGTGCGTATATATGTATGTGCATGTTACACTGTACTGTGTATTTATGTGCGTATATATGTATGTGCATGTTACACTGTACTGTGTATTTATGTGCGTATATATGTATGTGCATGTTACACTGTACTGTGTATTTATGTGCGTATATATGTATGTGCATGTTATACTGTACTGTGTATTTATGTGCGAATATATGTATGTGCATGTTATACTGTACTGTGTATTTATGTGCGTATATATGTATGTGCATGTTATACTGTACTGTGTATTTATGTGCGTATATATGTATGTGCATGTTATACTGTACTGTGTATTTATGTGCGTATATATGTATGTGCATGTTATACTGTACTGTGTATTTATGTGCGTATATATGTATGTGCATGTTATACTGTACTGTGTATTTATGTGCGTATATATGTATGTGCATGTTATACTGTACTGTGTATTTATGTGCGTATATATGTATGTGCATGTTATACTGTACTGTGTATTTATGTGCGTATATATGTATGTGCATGTTATACTGTACTGTGTATTTATGTTATACTGTACTGTGTATTTATGTGCGTATATTGTATGTGCATGGTTATACTGTACTGTGTATTTATGTGCGTATATATGTATGTGCATGTTATACTGTACTGTGTATTTTAAGGAGCGTATATATGTATGTGCATGTTATACTGTACTGTGTATTTATGTGCGAATATATGTATGTGCATGTTATACTGTACTGTGTACTTTATGTGCCGAATATATGTATGTGCATGTTATACTGTACTGTGTATTTATGTGCGTTATATGTATGTGCATGTTATACTGTACTGTGTATATATTGTGCGTATATATGTATGTGCATGTTATACTGTACTGTGTATTTATGTGCGTATATATGTATGTGCATGTTATACTGTACTGTGTATTTATGTGCGTATATATGTATGTGCATGTTATACTGTACTGTGTATTTATGTGCGTATATATGTATGAGCATGTTATACTGTACTGTGTATTTATGTGCGTATATATGTATGTGCATGTTATACTGTACTGTGTATTTATGTGCGTATATATGTATGTGCATGTTATACTGTACTGTGTATTTATGTGCGTATATATGTATGTGCATGTTATACTGTACTGTGTATTTATGTGCGAATATATGTATGTGCATGTTATACTGTACTGTGTATTTATGTGCGTATATATGTATGTGCATGTTATACTGTACTGTGTATTTATGTGCGTATATATGTATGTGCATGTTATACTGTACTGTGTATTTATGTGCGTATATATGTATGTGCATGTTATACTGTACTGTGTATTTATGTGCGTATATATGTATGTGCATGTTATACTGTACTGTGTATTTATGTGCGTATATATGTATGTGCATGTTATACTGTACTGTGTATTTATGTGCGTATATATGTATGTGCATGTTATACTGTACTGTGTATTTATGTGCGTATATATGTATGCGCATGTTATACTGTACTGTGTATTTATGTGCGTATATATTTATGCGCATGTTATACTGTACTGTGTATTTATGTGCGTATATATGTATGCGCATGTTATACTGTACTGTGTATTTAAGTGCGTATATATGTATGCGCATGTTATACTGTACTGTGTATTTATGTGCGTATATATGTATGCGCATGTTATACTGTACTGTGTATTTATGTGCGTATATATGTATGCGCATGTTATACTGTACTGTGTATTTATGTCCGTATATATGTATGCGCATGTTATACTGTACTGTGTATTTATGTGCGTATATATGTATGTGCATGTTATACTGTACTGTGTATTTATGTGCGTATATATGTATGTGCATGTTATACTGTACTGTGTATTTATGTGCGTATATATGTATGTGCATGTTATACTGTACTGTGTATTTATGTGCGTATATATGTATGTGCATGTTATACTGAGTATTTACTGTAAATATTTCACATTCCAATGTCCTTCACATAGGGGAATATGAAAAGCAGATGTCTTGATAAAGGCCCTTTTACGGGCTGAAACGCGTTGATTGCATAAGGAGGCTTGTATTTTACCCTGTTAATCGCCTACTTGAATTGGTGATTTGCTTTTCAATTGCACCTTACATCTTAGACGATGTTTTGCATTTGTGGTTTCATTTTATTTTTTAGGTATATGATCCCAGGTTTATTCACGCTTATACAGATCACCCCTAGCACCAGCATCGTCACATCCACTCCACCCAGATTGTTGCGGTACCCCAGGAACTTTGCATTAGGATCCAAACCGGATTTGTATTATTTTCACATCATAGAATAACATATATATTTTTTTTACCACTTTTTTACACGTGTACATGGTTTTTTTTTCATTTTTGTCCCCAAGAGGGGTAGGACATTTATCATGATACTAACATCCTACTTACACATTGCATTCCCAGTCTGTGGTCATTCATTTGTTTATTTCTATTGATATATATTTTTTTGTTTATTTATATTTGTATTTTTCATTTTTTTCATGATATGATCAGACTGTATAGTTATTATTGTCTAGGATCTTTGTATTTAGCTGCTGTTTTTAAGAAATTAGCAGATTATTGGTAATCCACAGATTAAACACTTGTACTCTCTGTACCAATCCTATGATCATTTAACCCCTGATAGCATACTTTAGCCTTAGGCACTCCTATTTTTTCACTTTTTTGCTTGTACATCCCCTTGGGATCTTGTTAGGAGATCCTTAATAGTGAGCTTGTATGCTACACCAGGCGCAGTCTACTACCCTTTTCTTGTTAGAGAGCTATTTTTCGCTCCTGCTTGAGTGAACCTGACGCGCGCAAAAAGAAACAAACTTACAATATTGCATTCAAGTTAACGTATTCCCCTATATAGACTTCAATAGATTGCTAAAGTGGGAAAAAACCTAGCACCCCACTCTCCCTCAAACCCGATCACATTTTCTCAACTGCGCTAACCCGACATTAAATATTAATATTTTACATTATAATGTACTTCAGACAGAAGATGAACGTATTTATTCATAAATACATATTTCTGCATATATCTGATTTTGTTTTATAAAATATCTATCTATCTATCCCTATATACTGTATATATAGATTATTTTATAGAGGTATATAAATATAGAGGTATATAAATACCTCTATAAAATAGGTATTTTATAGAGGTATATAAATACAGATATATATAGGAATATCTATTTAAAAATATATAAAGAACATATTTCTCTATATGAAGAACATTGGAATGTGTAATATTTACAGTAAATACACAGTTAAACACATTATTAAATATGAATATGGCATACATATGATTTTCATGTTTTCAGCTTCTTAACTGCAAAGGGCTCTAATGCACATATATACAGTATATGTATGTCTATTTATGTATACATATGCATTTATATGGGGTTGACTGTATATTTACTGTATATATTTCACATTCCAATGTTATTCACTTACAGGATAATGTCCTTTTTATTCTTAAATGCATATTTCTATATATGTGTGTATATATACACCTATACCTGCATATCTATTCCTATAGATATATAGGTATAGATATGTATTTTACTTTTCCATTTATTGCTCGCGTGCTAACCCAACTCTGTGCTAAATCAACAGCGCTAAAGCCAAAGGTGCATTAGGAATACTTGTTCTTCACTAGAAGAAAATGTTCTTTTAATTTTTAAATATATATATATATATTTATATATATATATATATATGAATATTTTTGTATAATATATATCTATACCTATATATCTATATGAATATATACAGATATAGACATGAAGAACATAGGAATTTCAAGTATTTTCATTCATAACACATTAAAACATATAAATAAATAAAAATTATATTGGGTGTTTAAAGGCATTTGACTGGGAAGGGCTCAAAAGTTTATCTATATGTCTATATATGTGTATATATGTACGTATGTGTGCACCAACTACTAATTTTGATATTTTTCAAACAAATTGATCAGAAATATTACATTAAGTAAGCCTTTTATTGGGTCAGTTAACCAAGGCGACACTTTAACATATACAGACACATATGCTAGTAAAAACTTTTTATGTGGGACTGAATTCTCATTTTCAGAATTATGTGATTGTGGGGCCTATCAAGCTCCGAATGGAGCTTGATCCCCCGTGTTTCTGGTGAGCCTGCAGGCTCGCCAGAAACAGCAGTTATGAAGCAGCGGTCACAAAGATCGCTGCTCCATAACCTGTCCCCCTGCTCTGAGCAGGCGGACAGACATCGCCACAATACAACCCAATCGAGTACGATCGGGTTGATGGACACCCCCCTGCTGGCGGCCCATTGGCTGCGAGTCTGCAGGGGGCGGAGCTGGTGCAATGCTGAATACGGCGAGCGTATTGCTCTCCGCATTCAGCGAGGTCTGGTGGACCTGATCCGCAGTGTCGGATCAGGTCCGCAAGACCTTGATAAATATGCCCCATTGTCTCCACGGACCAATTACATAGAGAGGGGAATACTAATGAAAAGGTTGTACGTTTAGGAACAATTCATCTTTTTATTCAGTCCAAAGTAGGGTCATACGACTTGAACTATTTTATGAAAGAAGAGAAGCTGATTTATAAAGTTTAAAATTGAAATGTAACAACACTAGGTATAATCTCTCCAAACAAGAAATGGAGGCATTATTACAACTACAGAATACAACTGATTTGGTCATTAGATAATCGGACAAGGGAGGCTCTATTGCGGTTCTCAATTGAGAAGATTATATTAGGGAGGCTTTACTGAAATTAACTAATCCCAATTATTATTATATTTTAGATAGGGATCCTACAGTTATTTATCAGAAAGAACTACAAGACATGTTGGATGATGGTTTGAAGGAGACTTTTTTGATAAGGAAACTTTTTATTTTCTCAGGGTAGAACATCCACGTATACCTATCTTCCACCATCTTCCAAAGGTTCATAAATCTTTGACCGATGTAAAAGGCTGACATATTGTGAGTGGGATAGGTTCCCCACTAGACATCTCTCTCAGTGGTTGGATTCATTATTACAACCATTAGTAAAAACCTTACCCATTTCCTTGAGAGGCACCAAACACGTATTAAGACTAATGGAATCAGTCAAGTGGGAAAGGAATTAAGGATGGCTAACCATTGATGCTGTGGCTCTATATTCCTTAATGCCCCATAATTTTAGTCTGCAGGCTCTTAAATGTACACTTTTTTATTTTAACGATTAAACTTCAACATTCATCAAGTTTATCTTTCATGTTACATTTTTTCTTTTAACACACAACTACTTTGAGTTTGAAGGGGTGTTTTATCACAAAAGGTGTGGGACAGCTATGGGGGCTAAATTTGCCCCCTCCTATGCCAACCTATTTATAGGTTGGTGGGAGAGGTCCCACATCTTCGGAGATGAGAACCCCCATTTTTTTAAGAGATTCATTGATGATTTGTTATTTATTTGGACTGGTACTAGAGATCAGGCTGTCAACTTTGTGAATTGGTTAAACTCTAACAAAACTACAGCCAATTTTTTGGATCTTACCCTTATGGGTTATGAGGATGGACATATAGCCTCCAAAGTGTACAGCAATCCAATCATGCATAACACACTTTTACATGCTAGGAGTTGTCACCCTTGACATGTTCCCTATGTGGTAGCCAAGAGACAAATCATTAGATTGAGACGCAATTGCACAGAGGAAAAAGATTTTCAGGAAGAGGCAAAAAAACTTGAGCACAGATTAACAGAGGGGTTACTCTTGGAGTGATATAAAAAAAGCCAAGATTGAAACACAGTTGATTGATAAAATATCGCTCCTATTAGATACCAAAACCAAAGACACTAGGAAAGATAAAGGCCCCTATTTAACAAAGGTCTTGCGGACCTCGCTGAATGTGGAGAGCAATATGCTCTCCATATTCTGCATTGCACCAGCAGCTCACAAGAGCTGCTGGTGCAACGCCGCCCCCTGCAGACTCGCGGCCAATCGACCGCCAGCAGGGAGGTGTCAATCAACCCAATCGTACTCGATCGGGTTGAATTGTGGCGATTCCTGTCCGCCTGTTCAGAGCAGGCGGACAGGGTTATAGAGAAGCGGTCTTTGTGACCACTGCTTCATAACTGCTGTTTCTGGCGAGTCTGAAGACTCGGCAGAAACATGGGCCATCAAGCTCCTTTCGGAGCTTGATAGATAGGCTCCAAAAGCTTTAAATGTGTTACTTTTGTAACTGAATACAGTGAACAGTATTCAGAAACTATTAGGAAACACTTTCCACTTTTATCAGCAGATAAAAAACCTAAGCAGGCAGTCAGGGATGGTTTACGATGTTCCTACAGGAGACATTTGCTATCTCCATTTTAATTAAAAAAGACAGATGTACCCACTAATTCTTGATTTCTTAAAAATTGCAAGAAAGTTTCAATCAGAAGTTACTAAAGAATTATTTGACATTAATGCTTGTTTAAAATGCACGTCCACTTATGTTATTTATCTCATCTGTTGTGAACTTTGTAAAATTCTGTACATAGGACTAACGACTAGGGAGTGCATTCTAGTATTCGTGAACGCTTCTCAACTATTAGCACAGGTAGGTCTTCAACTCTATTGGTGCAGCACTTTATTAGACAGCTAATAAAAATGTAAGTACGTTTAAGTGGTGTGCGATTGAAAAGGTGTATGCACCAAAGAGAAGGGGAGACCTATGTAAGTTATTGTGCAAATGAGAAATGTACTGGATCTTTAAGTTAAAGACCAGAGTCCCTCATGGTCTGAATTCTGACTAATATTTAATTAAATATTGGGATTTGATTTATTTAGTTTGATGGAAATGTTCTATTCTTATATATTTATTTATCTAGCATTTATATAATCAAGAACTCACTATTGGTGCTCTCAAATCAGTTTTGAATTTTCTGTGTACCTATATAGCAGTGATTTTTAACCTTTTTTTTTGCCGTGGCACACTTTTTTACTTCAAAAAATCCCGTGGCACACCACCATCCCACCTTTACCTGCCAGACTCGTAATACCAGCGGACGTTAAAAGCAGCGTTGAGACCTCTCAACGCTGCTTTTTAAGGCTAACGCAAGACTCGTAATCTAGGCGATAGTAACATAGTAGATGAGGTTGAAAAAAGACTGAAGTCCATCGAGTTCAACCTATACAAATCTAATACAAGCAATCATACCCATGAATTTTGTTTCTAGACAGAAATGTATCTAAACAATTTTTAAATGTATCTTGGGTATTGGCATTCACTACCTCCTTTGGTAATAAGTTCCACCATTTTATTGCTCTGACAGTGAAAAAACGTTTCCGTTGCAGGAGATTAAATCTCCTTTCATCCAGCCTTAAATTGTGACCTCTTGTCACAAGCAATTTTCTTGGAATAAACAGAGCTTCTGCCATCTCTGTATATGGGCCTTGAATATATTTATATAAAGTAATCATGTCACCTCTCAAGCGCCTTTTTTCTAGAGAAAACAGACCCAGTTTGGCTAGCCTATCCCCATAGCTTAAATTCTCCATTCCCCTTATTAGCTTTGTGGCCCTTCTCTGAGCTTTTTCTAGTTCTGCAATATCTTTTTTTGTGATCGGTCCCCAGAACTGCACTCCATACTCAAGATGAGGTCTTACCAGGGATTTATATAGTGACAGAATTTTGCTTTCCTCCCTTGAATCAATGCCTCTTTTAATACATGCTAGTATCTTATTCGGCTTGGCTAACTTGTCCCATTTAAATAATACATTGGCCCATATTTATTAAGGTCTGGCGGACCTGATCCGACACTGTGGATCAGGTCCGCCAGACCTCGCTGAATACGGCGAGCAATACGCTCGCCATATTCAGCATTGCACCAGCAGCTCACAAGAGCTTCTGGTGCAACGCCGCCCCCTGCAGACTTGCGGCCAATCTCAACCCGATCGTACTCGATCGGGTTGATTTCCGGCGATGTCTGTCCGCCTGCTCAGAGCAGGCGGACAGGTTATGGAGCAGCGGTCTTTGTGACCGCTGCTTCATAACTGCTGTTTCTGGCGAGTCTGATGTCCATTCGGAGCTTGATACATATGCCCCATTGCCTCCTTATTTTTACTTCCAAAATGTAGAACCTTGCATTTTCCTGTAATAAATCTAATTTTCCATTTACCTGCCCATACTTCTAATTTTTGCAGATCGCTTTGTAACAAAAGTTCATCCTGCTTACTTACACATAGAATCGAACTAGATTAGTTTGACATGATCTATTTCTCATAAAACAATGTAGATTTTAACTCATAAGCTTGTTTACACAAATATGTTCATCAATATAATCCAGTCAAATATCTTCCCCACTATTGATGTAAGACTAACTGGTCTATAGCCTCCTGGATCATCCCTGCTTCCCTTTTTGAAGAGTGGCACCACTCTTATTATTAATATTTTATATTTCATATTTCAATAACGCGCCTTAAGATAACTAATTCTTCATGCGTGCTTGTCATGCTCATAGGAGCAGTTTCAGAAGTTTGGAGCTTATGTGTTGAGGTGACAGACTTAGTCCCATCATGAGCACTAAAAGGTGCCAGTTGTATGTTCATCTTTGTGGTACTACCTGTTTTAGGCATGGTTGAGACAACAAACAGACAATGCAGGTTTTATTGTAAAGGAAACTTTAAATAGGATAGTAATGCCCACACCAGAGCTGGAGTCAGAAGTAGTGCCCACTCTAAGACCAGGAACAGGAGTGCTCACTAAAGGGCCAAGGACTGGAATGGCCACCTGAGGTCCAAGGACAGGAGTGCCCATTCTAAAGCTGAGAGTGAAGTGCCCACCAAGGCTGAAGACAGGAGTGCCCACTCTAAGGCTGAGACTGGAGTGTCCACTTTAGTGCCAGAAACTTGAGTGCCCACTAGAGAGTCATTATAGAGAACCCATATAAAAAATGTATTAATATTTATATACATCATTTTTATCAGATAGTGTTTATATGAGTGTACACTCACCGGCCACTTTATTAGGTACACCTGTTCAATTGCTTGGTAACGCAAATTGCTAATCAACCAATCACATGGCAGCAACTCAATGCTTTTAGGCATCTAGATGTGGTGAAAACCACTTGCTGAAGTTCAAACTGAGCATCAGAATGGGAAAGAAAGGGGATTTAAGTGACTTGGTTGTTGGTGCCAGACAAGCTGGTCTGAGTATTTAAAAAATTGCTGATCTACTGGGATTTACAGGGTTTACAGAGAATGGTCCAAAAAACAGAAAATATCCAGTGAGCGGCAGTTGTGTGGATGAAAATTATTGATGTCAGAGGTCAGAGGAGAATGGGTAGACTGGTTCGAGATGAAAGAAAGGCAACAGCAACTTAAATAAACACTTGTTACAACCAAGGTATGCAGAATACAATCTCTGAATGCATAACACATCGAACCTTAAAGCAGATGGGCTACAGCAGCAGAAGACCACACTGGGTGCCACTCCCATCAGCTTAGAACAGTAAATTGAGGCTACGATTCGCACAGGCTCACCAAAATTGGGCAATAGAAGATTCGAAAAACGTTGCCTGGTCTGATGAGTCTCGATTTCAGCTGCAACATTCAGATGGTAGGGTCAGAATTGAGTGTAAACTACATGAAAGCATGAAACCATCCTGCTTGTATCAACAGTTCAGGCTGGTGGTTTTGGTGTAATGGTGTGGGAGATATTTTCTTGGCAAACTTTGGGCTCTTTAGTACCAAATGAGCATTGTTTAAATGCCGCGGCCTACCTAAGTATTGTTGCTGACCATGTCCATCCCTTTATGACTACAGTGTAACCATCTTCTGATGGCTACTTCCAGCAGGATAATGCACCATGTCACAAAGTTCAAATCATCCAAATTGGTTTCTTGAACATGACAATGAGTTCACTATACTCCAATGGCCTCCACAGGCACCAGATCTCAATCCAATAGAGCAGTGATTTTTAACCTTTTTTTTTGCCGTGGCACACTTTTTTACTTTAAAAAATCCTGTGGCACACCACCATCCCAAAATTTTAAAAAAATCACACATTGTAGCCTAATACAGCATATATATATCCACATACACACAAACACACACATACTGTATGTATTGTGCTGTTATGCCATGCCTCCTACAAACTACCCCTGCACTGGGAGTAAAAAACAAGCAAAGTTTAAAAAATATGTCACACTGTTGTCAGTCTGCCGTGGCACACCTGAGGATCTCTCACGGCACACTAGTGTGCCACGGCACACTGGTTGAAAAACACTGCTATATAGGTTATCTATGAGCTTGAGTATGTATATAGCTGACAGTCTTTACTGACACTAATGTTGTTGCTTTAACACAACAGAGAGAATGTACTTTTATTTTTATATTAGCCAATAGCAACGTTATAAGGGCTTCATTAATGGAATGGGTGGTGAGATTCAGTAGGCTACGACTACGGCAACCAGCCGAAAAGCGTAAGCTGTTTCTCACACACCCACTGTTACTCCACATGTATTTTTTATTTTTTTCAATTCATTTTTTATTCATATTTTCATTGCAAGCGTTGATCCTTTCTTGATTGTATTATTTTAAAAAGAGATAACAGCAACACACCAAAACGGTTCCAATATCAACTTGAACATCTCCATAAGACAAAAAACACAAGGTTGTGTTTTTTGTCTTATGGATATGTTCAAATAAATTTTGATATTTTAACCATTTTGGTGTGTTGCATTATCTCTTTTGGAATTTATTCTGAGGACATAGGTGTGGTGTACTATATGGCATTTGCACCCCTTATTTACACAGGTGCTGGATAAGAAAGACTATTGCTTGATTGTACTATTTACCAGCCAATTACGCTTACCAACCAGCCTCTGAATACACAGCCAGCCCTTACCTTGTGATGCCTAGGAGCACGTTAGCAAAAACGCTGAAGGTGTTTGGATACGGAGGACTGAATCTGGTAATGAGTAGAGAATGTGGTTTGAAGTAGATCAAGGTGAGCCGTCAACACGTCAATGAGGTAGGCATTCTCCCTAATTAAGGGATCCGAAGGTTTCCGTTTTACACTGTGTCTAATATTGCTCCAAGTCCAGTAAGAATTGCCCATTTATGAACTATTTGCTTATGAGGAATAGATGTAAAGTGACGCACACCAGAAGGCCTGTTTGACTTGATGAACTATTCTGCCTATTGTTTGGGGGTTGCTTTCTTTCTTATTTTGTGATACATACATATTTACACATATAAACATATATATGCACATACTGTATATACACATATACACATATATAGACATGTATACATACATACATACATATAAATAGACGCGCGCACACACACACATATATATATATATATATATATATATATATATATATATATATATATATATATACACACATAGCTCATTGTCCATAGCCCCATAATATGGCCCATAATTGGGGAAACAGAAGATTAACGCTTTACTTAAATAGAAATAAAGGGAGGCTTGGGAGTCGCCAATTGCATTCATTATCACTTCGTTGTCCACCTCTCTAGGATTATAAATTGTAATCATAAACTGCTGGATGAGTAAGGTATGAGTAAGATTAGAGGAAAACCTAGTGGGCAAGATAACGCAAGGGAGCAATGTTGGCTTCCTACGAAAAACAGAAACACATTCTAATTCTTTTATATCGAAAATCCAAGCAACTATGGAAAGTTGCATAAAACTCCCAAATTCTCTTCCATCCCCTCCCCACTGATCTCTCATTAAGAAAACACATTCTTTATCTACCCCAGTCTGTCCTCACCTCTTCTTATAAATGATAAGCCAACTAATATTCCGGCATTTCTTATCACTATCAAATACTCTTTTAAAACTTTAAATGAGATCAAATTAAGTATATACCATTGATTTAATATATGATTTTCTTATATAAACATCCTGGCTGGCATTATTTGTTCAGACCCCTAAACAGATTCAAAATAAATAAGTTGTATAATGTAGGTAATTAAGCAAGTGTTCATCTCAAACATCTCCATCCCACACAACTTTGGAAAAAATAATTAAACGTATCCATCTCTCTAGGTCGCTGACAGGTTGTGTTTTTTTTTTTTGTAATATCTTTATTTATGTAATCTCTGTTACAAATACAGAACTCATATAGTATAAAGTAAAGCAAAGAACATTCTGATATATTAACAAAGAGCCAACTTAGATAAATCAGAATAATGTGCTTCAGGTAGATGATATGTCTAGTACAATTTTTATTTTACTATGAAATTCTCTATATCCATCTCTTCTCTAGAGATGAAATTTAAACTACTTTCTATGTGGTACCAAACTCCTATGAGACTGCATCATATCTTCCTTCTAGTGTCAAAGAAATGTTAGAGAGATTTTGTGGCAGAAGTTTCATTAAACGGACCATTAAATACAGTAGAATTGCATAATCAACAAATGCAAATGCATAATCAAAAGACAACGCAAATGTAATTAGACTTAATTTCAAATTAGTAGCAGAGTTTTTTGGAAAAATGTCAAAGGTAGTTCCAAATTTCAGCCAATCATAAAATGCATATTTGCATATACTGTGAACTCTTGCGCAAAGTAACTGGTGCCTCAGAAAGTGAGCATATAAGAAGACTGTGTACATTTTTATAATGGAAGTGAATTGGAAACTTCAGGTCACAAACTATAGCAATTATAGGACTAAAACTGTTGTGTTCTCTTCACCAATCCCACTTGGCTTTCTTATTAAATTGCCCACCCCAATTTAAGTGTAAATACAAATTAACTTAATGGCCCCTATTTATCAAAGGTCTTGCTGACCTGATCCGACAGTGTGGATAAGGTCCGCAAGACCTCGCTAAATGCGGAGAGCAATACGCTCTCCGCATTTAGCGAGGCGGACAGGGTTATGGAGCAGCGGTCTTTGTGACCGCTGCTTCATAACTGCTGTTTCTGGCGAGCCTGCAGGCTCGTCAGAAACACGGGGCATCAAGCTCCGCAGGCTCGCCAGAAACACGGGGCATCAAGCTCCGCAGGCTCGCCAGAAACACGGGGCATCAAGCTCTGCAGGCTCGCCAGAAACACGGGGCATCAAGCTCCATTCAGAGCTTGATAGATAGGCCCCTATGCCTAAGCCAAGTTGACCCACATTGTCAAAACTGATCAATCTTGTAACTTATACTTTAAAATGAGAAAGCTACACTATTAAAGAGCTGGGGGAAAAGGTTTTTTTTCTGATGGTAGAATTTTATTGGAAAAGTAAGACACCCTAATATTTTATCCATAAACTATCAAACTCTTTTAAGCTGACTGCAAGCTGTGAGAGGAGTGGCCTTCCTGTCCATTTTCTTATACACTGAGTAATTACCTTGTAACTTTTGTTATTTATTATTGTAGATGTTTTATTCAAAATTAGGATTCCATGGTAACTTTAATAGCATAGTGTTTTTACAGACAAATACACAGCTAAAAAGATTAGAGCTACTGTACTCTAGTACCAGCAGTCAAACTTGATTTTTATTCAAATGTTGGCATCTCTAATTGTTTATCATTTTTCTTTATTGTTTTTGACACTGTTAGAATGATTTCTTGTGCCTTGTACATACGTACAATTGCATGTTATGTTCATTAATACTCTTATTCCTGAGTCACATCATGAGACAATTATTTGGAGTGATATCAAAAAAATATTCTTCTGTATTTGACAAATTTCATAAAAAATATTTTAGTTTAAAAAGGAGAAGGTAAAAAAAACGGCATCTGGTTCTTGAAACTGAAATATTGCCATCATTTTCATTAATCTCTACAATAATTTCTGCATCAAAACCATGCTTAAAATAGCATCCATTAAGAAATCAGCTTTATAGCAAAGATAGGGTTAAAGTTAGGGCTTTGATAGGGTTACAGCTGTGATCAGGTTAATCCAGATATTTCCAGCCATTACAAATGAGAGATCACAAATTATTTTTTTCCTTTCAGTGAGCAGACTTTATTTTTTGTGGCCTCTATCCTATAGATTGACAACACTGGCAAATAAAGGATGCAGCCCAGCAAAACAGAGCAGCATCAATTTACATATTCAAGGGATATGAAACTCCAAATATGTCTTTCAGGATTCAGATAGAGCGTGTGATTTTAAACAACTTTATAATTTACTTCTATTATCAATTTTTTTTGGCTCTCTTGGTATCTTTTGTTGAAAAGCAGGGATGTATGCTTGGGAGCCGACCCATTTCTAGAGCATTATATGGCAGAAGTTTTGCAAGAATTGTATCTTTTTTCAAGAGCACTAGAGGGCACTATTTCCTGCCATGTAGTGTTACAGATGCCTACCTAGGTATCTCTTCAGCACAGAATATCATGGGAATTAAGCAAATTTGATAATTAAAGTAAATTGGTCTGCTCTGTCTGAATCACAAAAGAATATTTTTGGGTTTAATATCATTTTAGTCAGTTATATAAAAAAATTGTCCCATGTACATAGCTGTAATATTTTGACCTGTGACATTTGAATGTTTTCTAGATTTTTGTCCCTCAACGTTTACAAATGAAATAAATATAGAATCTGATATGTATTAACTATTGATAGATATTTAAATTTATTATAAAGGGAATTATCAGTGTAAAATACATTTATATTAAAAAGTAAAGCAAACAAAAACAAGAAGCCATACTCAATTTACCCTCTAGCAGGTCCATCCGATAAAAATCGTCGCCCGCAAAAGCCGGCGACGCCAATATTTGCGCGGGTTTGGTATCCTATATACGGCGTAACCTAGAAGTTACGCGCGTATATTTCTGCCGTCGCCCGTAGTTTTTTGGGCTATAGGCAGGTATACCAAACCCGCGCAGTTTGGTATCCAATATGCAGCGTAAGGACTTACGTGGCGAAAATGGAGAAAACTTACTCCATTTTCACCTCGCCACAAAAAGCAGCCGTAAGAAGCCTTACGCTGACTATTGGAGCCCCGTAACTCCCTAAACTGGCAGCTAAAATAAACCTAACACCTAACGCATGCGCAATGTCTATCTCCCTGTCAACCGCGATCTTCTAAAATAAACCTAACACCTAACGCATGCGCAATGTCTATCTCCCTGTCAACCGCGATCTGCTAAAATAAACCTAACACCTAACGCATGCGCAATGTCTATCTACCTGTCAACCGCGATCCCCCCCCCCCCCGAAATCCCTAATAAAGTTATTAACCCCTAAACCGCCGCTCCCGGACCCCGCCGCCATCTACATAAACTAACCCCCTACTGTGAGCCCCTAAAACCGCCGCCATCTACCTTATCTATCCCCTAATTAGAACCCCTTACACCGCTGTCATCTACCTTATCTATCCCCTAATCTGACCCCTTACACCGCCGCCACCTATATAAAAATTATTAACCCCTAATCTAATCCCCCTATACCGCCGCCAGCTATATTAATATTATTAACCCCTAATGTAAGCCCCTTACACCGCCGCCATCTCTATTAAAATGATTAACCCCTTATTTAATCTACCTACCCCGCCGCCAGCTATATTATCTATATTAACCCTAAGTATATTATAGTTAATATAGGTATTACATTATATATATTAACTATATTAACCCTAATTATATTAGGGTTAATATAGTTAATATAGTTACTATAGTATTTATATTAACTATATTAACTCTATCTAACCCTAACACCCCTAACTAAATTTATATTAAATTAATCTAATTCATTTATAAACTAAAATATTCCTATTTAAATCTAAATACTTACCTATAAAATAAACCCTAAGATAGCTACAATATAATTAATAATTACATTGTAGCTATGTTAGGGTTAATATTTATTTTACAGGTAAATTGTTAATTATTTTAACTAGGTATAATAGCTATAATAGAATGAAGACTTTGCTGCCGCTTGGAGGAAGACGTCGCCGGAGGAAGAATTCTTCTTTGCCACTTGGAGGAAGACATCGCCGGAGGAAGAATTCTTCTTTGCCGCTTGGAGGAAGACATCGCCCGGATCGGATCAGGAGTTCGGCCCGGTGTGGTGAAGACAAGGTAGGGAGATCTTCAGGGGGGTAGTGTTAGGCTTTTTTAAGGGGGGTTTGGGTGGTTTTAGAATAGGGGTATGTGGGTGGGGGGGTATTGTATTTGTATGCAAAAGAGCTGAATTCTTTGGGGCATGCCCCACAAAAGGCCCTTTTAAGGGCTGGTAAGGTAAAGAGCTTTGAAATTTGTTTAATTTAGAATAGGGCAGGGAATTTTTTTTATTTTGGGGGTTTATTATTTTATTAGGGGGCTTAGAATAGGTGTAATTAGCTTAAAAATCTTGTAATCTTTTTTTATTTTTTGTAATTTAGTGTTTGTTTTTTTTTGTAATTTAGTTTAGTTAATTTAATTGTATTTTTAGATAGATGTTTGTAGTTTATTTAATTTATTGATAGTGTAGGTGTATTTGTAACTTAGGTTAGGATTTATTTTACAGGTAATTGGGTAATTATTTTAACTAGGTAGATATTAAATAGTTAATAACTATTTAATAGCTATTATACCTAGTTAAAATAATTAACAATTTACCTGTAAAATAAATATTAACCCTAACATAGCTACAATGTAATTATTAATTATATTGTAGCTATCTTAGGGTTTATTTTATAGGTAAGTATTTAGATTTAAATAGGAATATTTTAGTTTATAAATGAATTAGATTCATTTAATATAAATTTAGTTAGGGGTGTTAGGGTTAGATAGAGTTAATATAGTTAATATAAATACTATAGTAACTATATTAACTATATTAACCCTAATATAATTAGGGTTAATATATATAATGTAATACCTATATTAACTATAATATACTTAGGGTTAACATAGATAATATAGCTGGCGGCGGGGTAGGTAGATTAAATTAGGGGTTAATCATTTTAATAGAGATGGCGGCGGTGTAAGGGGCTTACATTGGGGGTTAATAATTTTAATATAGATGGCGGCGGTGTTAGGGGCTCACTTTAGGGGGTTATAGATATAATATAGCTGGCGGCGGGGTACGGGAGCGGCGGTTTAGGGGTTAATAACTTTATTAGGTTGCGGTGGGGTACGGGAGCGGCGGTTTAGGGGTTAATAGCTTTTTTATTGTTAGGATAGTGAGGGGGGATAGCGGATAGAGGGTTAGACAGTGCGGGCTATGTTAGGGAGGCGTGTTAGACTTGTCGGGCTATGTTAGGGAGGCGTGTTAGACAGTGCGGGTGTTTTAGACTTTAGTCAGGTTTTATAGGCGCCGGCAGTTTCTAACGTGCCGCAAGTCACTGGCGACGCCAGAAATTTGTACTTACGCAGATTTCTGGACATCGCTGGTTTGTCAGACTTACGGCACGTTAGCATCTGACGGCGACTTATATGGGATAGCTCGAGTTGCGAGCTGAAACTGCGGGCGACGCCGGTTCCCTCGCTTGCGCCGCAAACTGCGATCTATATCGGATCGCGCCCTAGTAGTACTTTTCTCTACGTCAGTACATGAATGATTTCCACAGCACCAAAAGAAGAAGAGAAAACAAACAATAGTGTAATACAGTCAATTTTTTTATTAAAATTTCTGCCCTAGCCTAAATGAACATAACTTTGAGCTGGTAACCCAGTTATTAGTTTTTAACAGTTTTTAGCAGTTTTTAACCAGTAATTATCTGCTATATATAACTTCATTAGATGTGAACCATGTTTATTTTGAAAACAATAAAACACTTAAAATACTTAAAAACCGGAGATACTTAAAAACTGGAGACATCAAATGACACTCCAAGCCATGGGATTTGGGGAGAAAGTGATACAAAACATAATGTCTCTATACACTAGCCCTAGCGCTAGGGTACTAATAAATGGAACCTTATCAGGCCCGTTTACAATATCTAACGGGACACGGCAGGGATGCCCACTATCGCCCTTGCTCTTCGCTTGCGTAATTGAAACATTAGCAGTTAGGATTAGATCCCTACCAGATATAGCAGGACTCACAATAAATGATCAACAATACACCATATCTCTATTCGCTGACGACTTGTTATTCACCTTGACCAACCCACTGACCTCGTTACCCCTGTTGGTTAGAGAATTCCAGGTTTTCCATAATGTGTCCAACTTCCTAGTCAACATTACAAAATCCGAAATACTAAATATTACCATCGGACCGGAAGAATCAGAACAATTAGTAACTCTATCCCCATTTGTATTCCCCAGAATCTTATATATTCTTCAAACCCTGCCTATCCCATTACCAGAGAGATACTTACCTTCCCTACAATGTGCTCTCAGTGATTTTGTATGGCATAAAAAGCACCCAAGAATTAATAAAACTATTATGTCCCTCCCCAAGTTACAAGGAGGTTTAGGCCTTCCTAACCTAATGTATTATAGGTACGCGATATTCCTACAAAGAATTGTAGACTGGAGTATTCATAAACAACACAAAAGGTGGGTTGTCATGGAACATAGCATAGCGCAATCCCAAAACCTTAGCAGCCCATGTTGGGCTTTTAAACACCCCCAAGACGAACACCCCCAATCGACCATTACTATTACAGAAACCTATCGGTCATGGCATAAGCTACTAACCTTATTCCCACACATTTCCTCTAGGCCCTCTCCATTGACATCCCTAATTAAAAACGGAGAGCTTGATCTAGGTCCCAACATAAACAAACATTCCTATCCCTCACATCTCCAAGATTTTCCGGTTTTCTGGATGGTCCACAATGAACAGATCAAATCACAAACAGACTTAATACAACAGGGTTTCTCCTGCTTGACTAATTGGTTCACATACCAACGAATATACCACCTCCTCATGACTCATGACCAATCTCCCAATATGACCAGACCATTAACCTCATTTGAGCAGTTATGCATCAGAGAACCACCAATCCGACATACCTTATCACTAATCTATAAAATATTGATCACACCATTTCCGGGTTACCCCATTCCCTATATGGAAAGTTGGGAGAAGGATTTAGGGATAATAATCCCACTACACATCAGATCAAGAATAATAGGTGCAACACTTAAGACCTCTATCTCCACAGCCACTATGGAAATTAACCTAAAATTACTACATAGATGGTACTACACACCCAACAAACTTCACCGACTATTTCACAAATCGCAAAACAAATGCTGGCGCTGTGGACATGCCAACAGTGGCATGGCCCACATGTGGTGGTGGTGCACAGTTATACATAATCTTTGGAAGTCAGTCATTCTAGAGATAGAAGACATACTCGAACTACAATTTCCTATGGACCCCCTAATCTGGTTACTAAATAAACCTCCCAAAATTAAACATAAACCCTCCCTTAAATTATTCTTTATTATGTCAAATAGTGTAAAATTTCTAATAGCTAAGAACTGGAGGTCGCGAGATCCCCCAACTATAGAGATGTGGGTTAATAGAGTTTCTGAATTGGTTCATCTCGAGGAACTATATTACTTAAAAACAGACAGAATGGAAGTTTATGCTCAAGTTTTATCACTATGGGAAATATACCTTAAAGATAGATAGGTGGATTCCATATCATACATTAGTTATATAGAAACACAATGGAGTTTATTGTTGAGAACCCCCCCCCCCCCCCTTTTGCAATATCATAATGAAAAAGAAGTGTTTGAAATTCAGACAGAATTCCCTTGTTCTATGTTGCATTTCTTTATTCACTTGTAAAGAGTTAAATCTTCTGATAAGTGCTTGCTGGTCCAGTCCAATGTTGTATTGTTGTTATAATAGTAAAATTGAATCGGCCCAATATCTAGCATGTACTGTTACATCAAATATGTATGAAACTGGAGCTGCGTCTCCATAACCTGTAATCCTATTTTTATTATCTCAATAAAGCTGATTCAAAAAAAAAAAAAAAAAAAAAACTGGAGACATAATTAGTTAAAGGGACAGTCTAGGCCAAAATAAACGTTCATGATTCAGATAGAGCACATAATTTTAAACAATTTTCCAATTTACTTTTATCACCAATTTTGCTTTGTTCTCTTGGTATTCTTAGTTGAAAGCTTAACCTAGGGGGTCCATATGCTAATTTCTTAGACCTTGAAGCCCACCTCTTTCAGATTGCATTTTAACAGTTTTTCACCACTAGAGGCTGTTAGTTCACGTATTTCATATAGATAATACTGTGCTCGTGCACGAGAAGTTATCTGGGAGCAGGCACTGATTGGCTAGACTGCAAGTCTGTCAAAAGAACTGAAAAAAGGGGCAGTTTGCAGAGGCTTAGATACAAGATAATCACAGAGGTTAAAAGTATATTATTATAACTGTGTTGGTTATGCAAAACTGGGAAATGGGTAATAAAGGGATTATCTATCTTTTAAAACAATAAAAATTCTGGTGTAGACTGTCCTTTTAAGGTTTGTGCATAGTGGTCAAATGGACACTGGTTTGACTGTAAGGAGTCCTTGCTATCTGGTTTATGGATTCTTTGGTTGTCTCTTACAGAGTCTGAACACTTCAGGACTTTCCGCTAACATCCAATGTCAATTTCCCAGAATGCACTCTGCTTTTTCAAGGATGATTTCTTTCATTGTTTTCCCTTAAAACACCTGTGGAGTATGCTATTGACTCTTACAATTAACAGTTTGCTGCCCTTTATCATTTTCAAATAGAAACGGGAGTTTTGCAGGTGGGACCACTGCACTGCAGAAAAAAATAATGTTCAGAGTGGCAGGGAAAGGGAAGAATGGAGGGAGAGGGGATCAAAGTGAATGGGGATATTTTGGCACATGTACACAGGCTTTAGGACTAGTATATATATATATATATATATATATATATATATATATACACATATATATATATATATACACAAACATACACATATATATCATATATACTATATATATATATATATATATATATATATATATATATATATATATATATATATAAATATATATGTGTGTGTGTGTGTGTATAGGTCTATATAGATGTGCATATATATGTGTATACATATATATTTACATACATATATACACACATATATACATATATACACACATACAGTATATACACTTTGAAGCTCTTTCCTTTCAAATACCTTAAAACCAGAAAAATAATATTTTGTAACGTGTATTACTGTGTATTTACTGTAAATATTTTACATTCAATTTTTTTGCAGAGAAAATGTTCTTTTTATTTTTAAATATACAGGGCCAAAAGTGGCTTGCACGCAAACCCCTCCAGAAGTAAAGTTTTTGCGTGCTTGGGTTAGAACACCTATTACAAGTTACAATTAAAATGTTGGCTTTCACTTGCACGTTAACTTCAGGACTTTGGTTATCGCGACTGCGCTAACTTCTTTTCGCAATAGACTGCAATGGAGAGTGCAACTGATAAACCCCCAGCACTTATCACTTGTGTGCTAACCCAACAGGAGTTAAACCTACAGCACTAACCCAAAGGTTATAAATACTTTTGATTCCAATGCTCTTCACATAGAATATATATATCATACTCTGTTCGATACTAGCCCAATATGCCTAATATGTATACATCTAATATGTTTAACTGACAATATTATCATCAGTGTTAGCTGGCATATGACCGTTACGATTTGACAACTGTCAGATTACTCTCCGCCTATTCTTGTGACGAGGCGGCGTATCCGACGTGTCTCGTCGTGATGGCATTACTACGCCACATGGAGCGACGGCGGTGTATGCGAGACCAGCATGGTCTCCATGGGCTAAGCATCTTTTATGTTTTTAGTCACTTTAATTGGTATTAGATAGGTATATAAGTTGGGGATTGGTAGTGGGATGTAGTTTTTTCTTGTATCATTTGACAAAGGGTCCGGTCTGTTACCCGAAACGTTATGACAATTTTGGAATAAATATTATGGATTATACCTGTATAAGTCCATTGAGTACTTTCTTTATATGAATATTATATATATATATATATATATATATATATATATATCCATATCTATCTACTATATATATTTATCCAATGTATTTTTTTGTAATATATATACAGTATATATATATATATATATATATATATATAGAGAGAGAGAGAGAGAGTACTGTACAAAAGTCTTAGGCCACCATTAGATTTGTTGTTTTAGCAATGGTATAATGACTGACCATATATAATTATTTCTCAGTCTCTTTATTAGATCACAACCAGAAAATACAGGATATTTGTATGCAGTATTAAAAAAACAGAACCCCCCCCCCAGAAAAAACAGCTTCTATAGGCTAAAGTGACAAGTATTTAGTGTGACCTCCCCTTACATTTGATCAACAGCAGGAACCTGGCTCTCGTAAACTTAAATGGAATGGAACCCTAAAAAATGTCATTGCTAACACTTGTATGTGTCCTACTATTTCATGTTGAAATGACTGCAGTGAAAAAAGGTCTATTACACCAGTGTTGTGCAAGACATGCTTGAGCATTACATACACATGTGGTATGAGTTTATTTCATTGGAAGCTTGCTAATAAGATCAACTTTCAATCACATATTACCATTAAAAATGTCACAAAATTCATAAAATCATACTTTTGCATCAGCAACGTCACTCTCAAAGGGAAATCAGCAAACAAGCTGGATACTAAAATGTGGTATTCTGTTATAAAGAAATTTTAAGAATCAGGAGAGGTCAAGAACAAAAAAATGGACTGGAAGGCCACGAAAACTTTCAAAATCATATGAGAAGTTTCTCAGAGTTTCTTCTTTGAGAGACCGGAAGAAGTCAAGCAAAGACCTGGCTGAGCATTTGGCAGCTTCATCGGGATGATAAATTGACCCTTCTACAGTCCGAAGAAGCTTGATTAGGAATGGTCTTTGTGGAAGGGTAGCAGCCAAGAAACTACTTTTTTTGGAAGGGGAACAGGGTGAAAAGGCTAAGATATACTAAAGCTCACAAACGGCTAGATTACTAGTGTTGCGGTACGGCTATTACCACTGGAAATTGGCCATTGCGCTGGAATGGCCGGGAACGCATATTACAAGTCATGGCAGTATAGCTATGCCGCAAGCATTTTAGCCTGTAACGCAACTCCATTACGCACTCAAAAAAATGACGTTTAAGTGTGGGGTTTTCCATAGTGCCATATTACAGGTTGTGCGGCCCGGCTAAAATGCTTGTGTTACAGCCTATACCAACACGATCCATTCCGCCATTTGAGAGCAGTAGTTATGGATTTTGCAAAACAAAAATGTTTCACAAAACTCATAACTAAAATGTTGCAAAGTACACTAACACCCATAAACTACCTATTAACCCCTAAACCGCCACCCTCCCGCATCACAAACACTATATTAATCTGCTGCCCACCGTCATTGTGACTATTAAATAAACCTATTAACCCCTAATCCACTGCCCCCCCAACATCGCTGACACTAAATAAACCTATTAACCCATAAACCGCCGGTCCCCCATATCACCAACACTATAATAAAGTATTAACCCCTAAACCTCCAGCCCCCCACATCATAACTACTAAACTAAACCTATTAATCCCCAAACTGCCGGCCCCCCACTTCGCAAAACACTAAATTAAACTATTAACCCCTAAACCTAACACCCCCTAACTTAAATTAAAATTACAATGTAACTATCTTAAAACTTACCTGTGAAATAAAAAAAATCTAAGTTTAAACTATAAATTAACCTAACATAACTATTCTAATAAAATAAAAAAACTACCAATTAAAAACCTAAATTAAAATTTTTAAAAAACCTAACACTACGAAAAAATAAATAAATCTAAAATTCCAAAAAATAATAAACACTAAATTATGAAAAATAAAAAAACTCTAAGATTACAAAAAATAAAAAAATAATCAAAAATAAAAACAGTTACACCTAATCTATCAGCCCAATAAAAATTAAAAAGCCCCCCCCAAATAAAAACACCCCCTAACCTACAATAAGGCCTTTTATAGGGCATTGCACTAAGTTAAACAGCTCTTTTACCTAGAAAAAAAATACAAAGTTCCCCCAATAGGATGACAACTTCTGAAATCCAATTGGCTGTTCAAATCAGACAATACGATTTCAGTAGCTCTTATCCTATTGGCTGTTTTGAACAGCCAATAGGATTTCAGAAGCTCTCATCCTATTGACTGATTTGAATTTAAAGAATCAAATCAGCCAATAGGAATGCAAGGTATGCCATTTAGAAACAGGTACCTTGCATTCAACTTCAGTGTACGGCGGTAATCGTATGAAGAGGATGCTCCGCGCAGGATGTCATCGCCGTCCAGGATAGCTCCACTCCGCACCGCCGGGATGAAGATAGAAGACGTCCCCGAGATGGATGAAGGTTTCACCGCCTGGATAAAGACTTCTCGCTGCCTGGATGAGGATGGATGACCGGGCTGCAGGAACCGTGAGTAGATTTTGTGTGGTTAGTGTTAGTTTTTTTTTTTTTTGGGTGTTTTTTTTTTTTTTTTAAAGATTATGGCTCATTCAGCTCTTTTACTGCTCCTTTTAAGGGCAATGCTTATACAAATGCCCCTTTAGGGGCTATGGGTAGCTTAGTTTTCTTTTAGGGGCCTATTTATGAAAGGCCTGTCGGACATGATCCGACATTGCGGATCATGTCCGACAGACCTAACTGAATGCAGAGAGCAATATGCTCTCAACATTCAGCATTGCACCAGCAGCTCTTGTGAACTGCTGGTGCAACGCCGCCCCCTGCAGATTCGCGGCCGATCGGACGCTAGCAGGGGGTGTCAATCAACCTGATCATATTCGATTGGGTTGAATTGCGGCGATGTCTTTCCGTCTCCTCAGAGCAGGCGGACAGGTTATGGAGCAGCGGTCTTTAAACATGGGACTTCAAGCTCTATACAGAGCTTGATAGATATGCCCCTTAGACTTTTATTTTGGGGTGTTGGTTGGGTGGTGGGAATTTGCTGTTGGGGGTTATGTTAGGTGTTAATACCTTTATTTAGCATAAGCAGTGTCGGGAAGCGGCGGACTAAGGGTGTTTAGACTAGGGGTTATGTTAGGGTGTTTAAACGTAACTTGCTTTTTCCCATAAACATCAATGGGGTTGCATTACAGCGATTTGCCATTCCGCAATCGCAGGTGTTTCTAACACTCTCCCCACATTGATGTCTATAGGGAAAGCATGCACGTATACTCAGCCCTTGGCTTTTGTGCGGTATGGAGCTTATCACACCATAACGCACAGCACAAGGAGGCATTTCAGTAACTCGTAATGGAAGCGCTATGGAGAGTGCAATAACACAACTTTTGGCATTATTTTCGTACCCTGTTTAGTGCAAAACTCGGAATCTAGGTGAATGATAGGAATGAAGATCAATGGAAAAGAGTATTATGGGAAGACAAATCCAAGTTTGAAGTTTTTGGGTCAAATCGTCGACAATATGTAAGAATAAGAGTTGCGGAGAGATGGAACTCTTCTTCAGTGAAACATGGTGGAGGGTCTGTCCTGGTTTGGGGCTGCATTTCTGCCACTGGTGTTGGCAATATTGTCTAATAGATGGGATCATGAATGCTGAAAAGTACAGATAGGTTTTAATTCATCATGCCAATCCTTCTGCAAAGCGCCTGATTGGGAATGACTTTATTTTTCAGCACGATCCCAAGCACACTGCTAATGCAGTGAAATCATATTTGGAGAGAAAAACAGCTGATAAAACACTGACAGTCATGGACTGGTCTACACAGAGTCTAGACCTGAATATTATAGAGACAGTATGGGGTCACCTGGACAGAGAAAGAAATAAAAGACAACCTAAGTCTAAAGAAGAACTCTGGGAAATGCTGAAAGAAGCCTGGTATAATATACCAGAAGATTACTTCAGGATAATCTCCCCAAAAGAGTTTAAGATGTGCTTAGTGAGGTCACACTAAATACTGAAGAAGTCATTTTGTTCTGATTTTTTTTTTTTTTTTTTTACATATTTCCTGTATTTTATGTTTGTATCTTAATTAAGAAACAGAAAAATAAACATGGATGGTAAAACAAAAAGCTGGCGGTGGCTTAAGACTTTTGCACAGTACTGTGTGTGTGTATATATATATAGGCAATTAGCACATCTAGACGGGGATACTTGCCTAGATGTGCTAATAACCTTTGCAATAATTTTTATTGATTTATATATTTAATGAATAAATATAGGAATTTCTATTTAAAAATACATAGAACATTTTCCCATATATGAAGAATACTGGAATGTAAAATATTTACAGTACACACAGAGTAAAACACACTATTAAATACTAAAATTGAATACAAATATTTTTTTCATATTTTCAGGTATTTAATTGGAAAGGCATACAAAGTATATATACATATGTATATATGTGTATACATGTGTATATTCGTGGTTATATGTATGTAGGTATATATAAACATATATAAACATAAATACACATATATACATATGTATATATAAATACAGATCTAGACATGTATATGTATGCGAAAAGGGCTATAAATATATATATATATATATATATATATATATATATATGTATGTATATATATATATATATACATATATATATATATATATATATATTTATAGCCCTTTTCGTTCAAATACCTTGTAATTTACCATATACCTTTTAACCCTTATAACTTTTTAATTTTAATATTTATGTGAATAAGTAATATCAGATAGTGTATATATGAGCATAACCCTTTATTTTAAAGTATTTATTTAGCCATAACCCTTTATGCGAGGACTACAGTCACGTTAACCAGGCGAGCACAAATTTATCTTGTGCTTGTGGGTCACATTTACTTTCAACTTGTAATATTAGCATGTTAGAGCGCCACTTGTAAGGTAACCCACAGTATATTACTATATAACTGCATATATCTATACCTGTATATATCTGTATATATATATTTTTAAATATGTATATATACACATACATATTTAAAATTAAAAAGAACATTATCTTCTATGTGATAAACATTGGAATGTAAAATATTTATAACTACCTGTGGTTTTAGCGTTGTGGGTCTAACGTGGTGTCGTGTTGGTGGGCGAGCGAGCGATAAGCTGCATCGAAGTCTATGGGTCGTATGCGCTAGCCTGGTCATGATATCTGATGTCCTGAAGTTAGCGTGCTTTAGGTGCCAATGTATTGAGCAGATAAATCCATTTAATTTCAGATCTACCCAATATATTGGACTTGTCTCCACCTATACATTAGAGTTATATCTGTTGAATTTCCATAAATCTAATTATTTCCTTTGGATTACTATTATGAACCTTCTTAAAGCTATCTGACACTGAATGTTTTTGAAAGCTCTTCTTAATATTATACACATGTTCAGCTAATCTAGTACTTGCTCTTGAAGTGGGACCTACTGTATATCTTGTAAGTGGCAAGAGCATTCCAACAAATATATGACATTTGTAGGGCATTGTTACTGTTTAAAAAGATAGATAATCCCTTTATTTACCATTCCCCAATTTTGCATAACCAACACAGTTATATTAATATATATTTTACCTCTGTGATTACCTTGTATCTTAGCTTCTGCAGACAGCCTCCTTATCTCATATCTTTTAACAGACTTGCATTTTTGGCAATTATTGCTGACTCGTAAAGTGAAAGTCAATCCTAGCCTTTTACAAACGCTAGCATTGACTTTTGAAACAAATAAAGGGGACTTTAATTCATGAAGTATAAGATACTTCATGTAGAAAGCTCCTTTATTTGTTTTAACCGATCGCCGTTTTTAGCTGCTACAGCAGCCCACAGCTAAAAAATTTTTTTGCTAAGAGGTGACGTTTTCACCTCTTAACCAATAGCCGTGCGGTAAATCCGGCTTAGCGCCCATGGGAGACGCTAGGATTTACTTTCACTTTAAACAACTGCACGGGCATGGGTACAATGTTATCTATATGGCACACATGAACTAACTCCCTCTAGCTGTGAAATACTGTCAAATGCATGCAGATGAGAGGCGGCCTTCAAGGGCTGAGAAATTAGCATATGAGCCTACCCAGGTTTAGCTTTCAACTAAGAATACCAAGAGAACAAAGCACATTTTATTAAAAAAGTAAATTGGAAAGTTATTTAAAATTACTTGCCCTATGTGAATCATGAAAGTTTAATTTGGACTTTACTGTCCCTTTAACAGCATCTTTAAAAACCGCTGACGGTACTAATAGATAGTTTAACAGCTTAAAAAAGCATGTTATGTCCATTTAGGATAGGACAGAATTTTTAATAAGAAGGTAATATTCCTATTGTTGCCATATATCCTTTTGAAAGTACACAGTGTATCACTTGTTTTTCTTTAATTAATTGATTTTTAGCTTAAAAAGTAAAATATTTAGATCAATGCAAATACTATTTGAGATATCTGAATGCTAAAGCCTTTTATATGAATATTTAAGGTAATTTAAAAAAGGGGCCTTAATCTGTTAGCTAGCTAGTGGACATAATAAGAGAGCACAAATATTATGAGGTTAAGGCCTCTATTTATCAAGCTGTCTACTTACCTGCATTCGACGGCCCCAATACGCTCGCCTAAGATCGCCTAACATCGCCGCCGCGGACCTGAATACGTTCGCCAAATTTATCAAGAAAGCTGTCAAAAAGCCGCGCACCAAGTACGGAGTGATGAGCAGCGGACTGTTGTCAACTAATAGTCACCGATCTCGCTGCTCTTCGGCTTATTCGCAGCTTTCTTGCTATACTGTAACTAAGCACCCACACTATACTATACTGTTTACCCCCTATACCGCCGCTCCCGGAGACACCCGCAACTGAATAAAGTTATTAACCCCTAAACCGCCGCTCCCGGACCCAGCCGCAACTCTAATAAATATATTAACCCCTAAACCGCCGCTCCCGGACCCCGCCGCAACTCTAATAAATATATTAACCCCTAAACCGCTGCTCCCGGACCCCGCCACCACCTACATTATACCTATTAACCGCTAATCTGCCACCCCCTATACTGCCGCCACCTACATAAAGTTATTAACCCCTATCCTGCTGATCCCGGACCCCGCCGCAACTAAATAAATTGTTTAACTCCTAAACCGCCGCTCCCGGAGCCCACCGCCACCTACATTATAATTATTAACCCCTAATCTGCCCCCCCTACACCGCCGCCACTATAATAAACATATTAACCCCTAAACCTAAGTCTAACTCTAACCCTAACACCCCTAACTTAAATATAATTTAAATACATCAAAATAAAATAACTATAATTAAATAAATAATTCCTATTTAAAACTAAATACTTACCAATTAAATAAATCCTAAAATAGCTACAATATAACTAATAGTTACATTGTAGCTATCTTAGGGTTTATTTTTATTTTACAGGCAAGTTTGTATTTATTTTAACTAAGTACAATAGTTATTAAATAGTTATTAACTATTTAATAACTACCTAGTTAAAATAAATACAAAAGTACCTGTAAAATAAATCCTAACCTAAGTTACAATTACACTACAAAACACTACAATTAAATAAATTAAATTAAATTAATTAACTACAATTGCCTACAATTAAATAAAAATAAACTAAAGTACAAAAAACATCAACACTAAATTACAGAAAATAAAAAAAAAATTTCAAGAATTTTAAACTAATTACACCTAATCTAAGACCTCTAATAAAATAAAAAAGCCCCCCAAAATAATAAAAATCCCTACCCTATACTAAACTACAAATAGCCCTTAAAAGGGCTTTTTGCGGGGCATTGTCCCAAAGTAATCAGCTCTTTTACCTGTAAAAAAAGAAATACAACCCCCCAAACATTGAAACCCACACACCCAACCCTACTCTAAAACCCACCCAAACCCCCCTTAAAAAAATCTAACACTAACCCCCTTGAAGATCACCCTAACTTGAGCCGTCTTCACCCAGTCGGGCACAAGTGGACTTCCAGAGGGGCAGAAGTCTTCATCCGATCCGGACAGAAGAGGACCTCCAGATGGGCAGAAGGCTTCATCCAGGCGGCATCTTCTATCTTCATCCATCCGGAGTGGAGCGGGTCCATCTTCAATCCATCTGACGCAGAGCATCCTCTTCCATCGACGTCCTAACAAAGAATGAAGGTTCCTTTAAATGACATCATCCAAGAGGTTTCCCTTGAATTCTGATTGGCTGATAGGATTCTATCAGCCAATCGGAATTAAGGTAGGAAAAATCCTATTGGCTGATGCAATCAGCCAATAGGATTGAAGTTCAATCCTATTGGCTGATCCAATCAGCCAATAGCATTGAGCTCACATTCTATTGGCTGTTCCAATCAGCCAATAGAATGCAAGCTCAATCCTATTGGCTGATTGCATCAGCCAATAGGATTTTTCCTACCTTAATTCTGATTGGCTGATAGAATTCTATCAGGCAATCGGAATTGAAGGGATGCCATCTTGGATGACGTCATTTAAAGGAACCTTAATTCTTCAGTTGGACTTCGTTTGAAGAGGATGGCTCCGCATCGGCTGGATTGAAGATGGACCCGCTCCACTCCGGATGGAGTGGATGAAGATAGAAGATGCCGCCTGGATGAAGACTTCTGCCGCTTGGAGGACCTCTTCTGCCCAGATCGGATGAAGACTTCTGCCCCTCTGGAGGACCACTTGTGCCCGGCTGGGTGAAGACGTCTCAAGGTAGGGTGATCTTCAAGGGGTTAGTGTTAGGTTTTTTTAAGGGGGGATTGAGTGGGTTGTAATGTTGGGGGGGCATTGTCTTTTTTTTTCAGGTAAAAGAGCTGATTACTTTGGGGCAATGCCCCGCAAAAGGCCCTTTTAAGGGATATTTGTAATTTAGTATAGGGTAGGGAATTTTATTATTTTGGGGGCTTTTTTATTTTATTAGGGGGATTTAGTAAGGGGGATTTGGTGTAATTAGTTTAAAAAAACTGTAATTCTTTTTTTATTTTCTGTAATTTAGTGGGGGTTTTTTCCCGTACTTTAGTTTATTGAATTTAATTGTAATTAATTGTAGGTAGTTTAGGTAATTTATTTAATGATAGTGTAGTGTTAGGTGTAATTGTAACGTAGGTTAGGATTTATTTTACAGGTATATTTGTCTTTATTTTAACTAGGAAGTTATTAAATAGTTAATAACTATTTAATAACTATTGAACCTAGTTAAAATAAATATAAAATTGCCTGTAAAATTAATATAAACCCTAAGCTAGCTACAATGTAACTATTAGTTATATTGTAGCTATCTTAGGGTTTATTTTACAGGTAAGTATTTAGTTTTAAATAGGAATAATTTATTTAATTGTAGTTAGTTTATTTAGATTATTTTAAATTATATTTAAGTTAGGGGGGGTTAGGGTTAAGTTTAGTGGTTAATACCTTTAATATAGTCGCGGCGATGTTGGTAGGTAGGTGTCGGCGATGTTAGGGATGGCAGATTAGGGGTTAATAAAATGTAACTAGTGTTTGCGAGGCGGGAGTGCAGCAGTTTAGGGGTTAATATATTTATTAAAGTGGCGGCGATGTCCAATCGGCAGATTAGGGGTTAATATAGTTATTAAAGTGTTTCCGATGTGGGGTGGGGGCCTCAGTTTAGGGGTTAATAGGTAGTTTATGGGTGTTAGTGTACTTTTCTAGCACTTTAGTTAAGAGTTTTATGTTACGGCGTTAGCCCATAAAACTCTTAACTACTGACTTTTAAATGCGGTAGAAGTCTTGATAGGAGAGGGTCTACCGCTCACTTCTTCCAAGACTCGTAATACCAGCATTAGGCAAATCCCATTAAAAAGATAGTATACACAATTGACGTAAGGGGATTTGCGGTATGCTCGAGTCGCGGAAGAAAAGTGAGCGGTACACCTGTACCTGCCAGACTCGTAATACCAGCGGGTCTTAAAAAGCAGCGTTGGGACCCCTCAACGCTGCTTTTTAAGGCTAACGCAAGACTCGTAATCTAGGCGCTAGTTAATAATAGTAAATTTATTTAGATTACTTTAAATAATATTTAAGTTAGGTGGGGTGTTAAGGTTAGGGTTAGACTTAGGTTTAGGGGTTAATAAAATTAATATAGTGGCGGTGGTGTAGGGGGGGCAGATTAGGGGTTAATAAATATAATGTAGGTGGCGGCGGCGTCCGGGAGGTTTAGGCGTTAATAACTTTATTTAGTTGCGGCGGGGTCCGGGAGCAGCGGTTTAGGGGTTAATACGTTTATTAGAGTGGCGGTGGGCTCCGGGAGCGGCGGTTTAGGGGTTAATACATTTATTAGAGTGGCAGTGGGCTCCGGGAGTGGCGGTTTAGGGGTTAATAAGTATAATGTAGGTGGCGGCGGTGTAGGGCGGGCAGATTAGGGGTGTTTAGACTCGGGGTACATGTTAGGGTGTTATGTGTAGACATTTCCTATAGGAGTCAATGGGATATCGGGCAGCAGCGAACATAAGCTTTCGCTGCTTTCAGACTCCCATTGATTCCTATGGCATCCGCCGCCTCCAGGGCGGCGGATTGAAAACCGGGTACGCTGGGCCGGAAAAGTGGCGAGCGTACCTGGTAGGATCTTGATAACTTCCAAAAGTAGTCAGATTGTGCCGAACTTGCGTTTGGAACATCTGTAGTGACGTAAGCCTTGATCTGTGTCAGACTGAGTCCAGCGGATCGTATGTTACGTCACTAAATTCTACTTTTGCCAGTCTCTAGCCTTTGATAACTAAGGCGAATCAGGCTCGCCACAAATACGCTGCGGAATTCCAGCGTATTTGCGGTTGACAGCTTGATAAATAGTGGCCTAAATCTTTTATTCCAGAAATGAAAAAAAAACTTACTTAAAGGGGCAGTAAACTTACAAACTAATGTTATATAATTCTGCACATAATGCAGAATTATATAACATTAGTTTACCGGCTGATGTATACATTAAAGTATTGCAGAAAAATGTTATGTAAAAGTTAATTTTACCAGAACGCCGCTCCTTGCTCTACTGAGCGGGTCTGGTTTTTAAACAGCGCATCGTGGCAACACTGTCTAGGCACAGTGTGCCCGGTCGCGCCATTAAAATGAATATAGCTCGCTCCTGCTCTGGTCTAGTAGTAGAAGCAAGCTACATTAATTTTAATGGCGCGACCAGGCACACTGTGACTAGACAGTGTTGCCGCGATGTGCTGTGTAAAAACCAGACCCACTAAGTAGAGCAAGGAAGAGCGTTCTGTTAAAATGAACATTTACATAAAATGTTTCTGCAATACTTTAATGTACACATCTACCGGTAAGCTAATGTTATATAATTCTACACTGTGTGCAGACTTATATAACATTAGTTTGTAAGTTTACTGCCCCTTTAACCTTTACCGGCACAAAGGTTAATTTTTCAGGCATAGTTTGAAAGAAAATTTGTATTTTTCCAGAAAGTCTGAATGCCAATATTGGCATAACATTTACATCCCTTTTCACATTTTTGTTTGCAAATGTGTCTTTCCTCTTATGAATTATAAGCCTTGCTTGCACCAACATTAACATGATCTTAATTATAGGAAATACTTTGCAAAGATGCCCTCTCTCACCTTTATTATTAATATTGACCATGCAGCCAATAACAGCAAAAATACAGACTTTATAAAAATAAGAAAATGCATATTCAGATTATAAGATTATATAAACGTAACCCTTTATTCTGAAGTCATTCCAATTCAATACCAAATTTTTGTTACTCTCCATATCTTCCAATTGCTAATCCACTTAAGCGGTTTTCTCTCATAAATTACATGTGAAGTGGTGTAACCCAACTTTCTACATGAAACAAGCAAAATTACTACAACTTGACTTTTCTGGCTAACATTAACGCACTAATTATGTAGTGGTTCTTTTGCCAAAACAGTTAAGCCAGTAATACTACATAATACATAAATTGTGCTTAGGTCTTCCATAAATTGTGCCAAGTCATGGAAAGTTTGTTTAATACCATATTTCCTGGCTGGGAAAGATCTACAAATTTAAAAAGACAATATTTCCAAAATGAATGTACCTTTTCAGTTCTTTTTCACACACTATAAAATTAATAAGAACTGAAGAACTTCCAAAACCAAATCTTCCACTTCTTTTGGAATAGAAAGCAAACATGAATGGATAAAAACAAGATGTACACATAAAAAGCTCTTTTGTTATTAACTTATCCAAGTGAAGAGGGCCGCATAGATACACTCCAAAAATGTAATATCAATATATCATTCTAAATGCAAACAGAAAATATATTTTTGCAAATACACTCGGATTACTCTACAAGTCCCCATATAAAAATACATTTCAAATAAATAATATCTTCTCTTCAAATAATTTAATTTTTTTCCAAAGGAAAAGAAAGTCTTAAAATGATTTTAGTGTTTGTTATATTAAATTTATATTTATGGTTATTTAACTTATTTTTGTTTGTTTTTTTAAAGTGCTTGTTCCAAACATTTCATTCCAAGATTTGTAGAGGCATTTCCCTTTTTCAATAAAACAGTAAGAGGTGTCCTTATCAGCCAGTGAGCATTACCTGATAGTGATAATGCCATTTAATTTCAGTTTAAATTACTTTAATTAATAATTTTCATGCAAAACGTATTCACAAAAAAAAAAGTAATTAGTGATGGAAATAACAAAAATATATATCACTTGTATGTAAATGCTCCTACAACTCCTCCCAGGCATCTTAAACGCAAATAAGGGTACACAACTGGAAGAGGTGAGTATACATAGGGAAATAATGGAATAAAAAAAATATTTTTTTTACTGAGATACTAAGGGAAAACACATAAATATATGCTTTCCAGGGGTGTAACTAAAGGAGTCCCAGGAACTGGGCCCACAACTCTAGGGGGCCTTCTGGGCCCAGCAATAAGGAGTGGCATTACTCCACCTGCATCATGCCTGGCCCCTCTGTGTCCTCCTCTGCAAAACAGGCTCATGGTGTAAGGAAAGTGTTTAAATTTGCCTTTACAATATGGTGACAGGGTTTCCAAGATGGCCACTAAAATGTTGCTCTACAGAAAAAGCTACCCTCATAGAAAGGCTGGCACAGATTAACCAAGGAGAAAGAGTATTCTCATTCATAGTGAAGCTGCCACATAGTTCCTGGCAAACAGCCAGAAAAGGTGTTGTTGAAATTGGGGGCCCTGCCACAGCCTTTGCCCCTGTACTTAGAGAGGTCTAGTTATACCCCTTATACTTTCACTCATGAAAAAAAGGGGTCTGGTTATACATAAATTCAATGAGCTATAATAAGACGGACTATTGTTTGATGTTACTAATACATTTGTTGAATCTTTATTCTATTGTCTATTATCTGAATTTTTAATCTACAATATTGCAATGGAAGGGTTTCTTCTGTGGTTTTCTCTTATTGCAAATTAACACTACTTCTTGTTTTCAGATGTAGATAATGCCGATTCATAAGATGGTGCTTTTAAATCAATAAATGTCAAAATTGAAAAAACAATTATATACCAATTATATAACTATATAATAATTACATACGCAGTATGCCTATTATGCCTATATACAAATCACATTCAGATTGCTTAACAGATGTTACACAGTGGAATAAACTTTAATGTAACCTTAAAAGGTGTGAAAGGGCTATAAACACACTGACCAAGCCGCAACTGATCCGGAAGTCCTGACGTCATACAGTTAGCGGAGGTAACACAGCAAGTGGGTAGCAGGGGTGCTTGCCGAAAAAAACGGCCAGTAAAGCCATATAAAATATAATAATTGTAAAACAACAGCACTTATAGAGGAGTCTGAGGGCCAAATGTAAAAATAAAAATCAACTTTATTTCAACATAAGATAAAAGCTGGTACAAGGCTAACCAACTCCCTGACTAGTTTCGTGCTCCATTGAGCACTTAAAGGGACACTGAACCCAAAAAATGTCATTCCTGATTCAGATAGAACATTCAATTTTAAGCAACTTTCTAATTTACTCCTATTATCAAATTTTCTTCATTCTCTTGGTATCTTTATTTGAAATCCAAGAATGTAAGTTTAGATGCCGGCCCATTTTTGGTGAACAACCTGGGTTGTTCTTGCTGATTGGTGGATACATTTATCCGCCAATAAAAAAATGCTGTCCACAGTTCTGAACCTAAAAAAAACTTAGATGCCTTCGTTTTCAAATAAAGATAACAAGAGAATGAATAAAAATTGATAATAGGAGTAAATTAGAAAGTTGCTTAAAATTGCATGCTCTATCTGAATCACAAAAGAACACATTTGGGTTCAGTGTCCCTTTAATCATAGGGTGAGTTTGCTCTGTGCACATTCCCTATTTAAAGGGATAGTGCACCTGTTAACAATTTAACATATTAATTAAAAATACAACATCACATTGTTATTTAGAATTCTAGAAAAATAGTTTCTTAAATGTGTTTGCTATGGAATGGACAAATAAGTACAATAAACTAAATGTGACAGACTGAATGAGAAGAGTATATATAAAAAAGAATATCATAGTATACATCATTGTTTTGAATACACCAAAGAATCAAAAACAATGTTATACCAAAACCTCAAATGTGCTACACACATCTCTAGTTCTTTGGAAAAACTCTTTAAGTGAAAAGGCTATAGTATATGTCAGTTTCTGGTGGCTTCCCAGTTTCTAGCCTGATTAACGCCTAGATTTAGAGTTTGGCGTTAGCCGTCAAAACCAGCGTTAGGGGCTCCTAATGCTGGTTTTGGGCTACCGCTGTTATTGAGAGTTGCAGTGGCGGTAAATTATGCTATACGCTCCCTTTTTGGAGCCTAACGCAGCCCTTCAGAGAACTCTCAATACCAGCGGTATTTAAAAGGTGCGGGGGAAAAAACCCCAGCGTTAGCTACGCGGGTCGTTACCGACAAAACTCTAAATCTAGCCATAAGTATTTTAATGCAGCATAACTGTAAAAAGCTGGCAGGAAAATATCACCTGAACATCTCTATGTGAAAAGGGAATAGATTTTACCTCAAATTTTCTTCCACTAACAATAGTAAGTGTTCTGTGAACAAGTATACTTCAGCTACTGTCCAGCTGCATGTTGAAAAACAAAACAATAGCCAATCAGCATCAACAGTGCTGAGGTTATGCTTCGCTTTGCTGTAATCTCATGAGATTTCACTGAACTCTAGTGAGATTTTAAAGTAAACTGAATAGGGAAATAACATGACTGTGCAGCAGGTGTATACCTAAAGAACATATGAATATAAATGACAATTAATTAACTAAAGCAGTTTGAGAAAACATTTTTGCTATATATCACTCACAAAATCCATGAAAGGATGTATAAAAAATTGTGACAGAGACCTTTCTGGAATGGAAGGGTAGTACATTTAAAGGGACAGGTAATGGCAAAAATTTCTTTCATGATTTGGATAGCACAAACAATCTTAAACAACTTTACAATTTACTTCTATGATCGAATTTGCTTCATTACCTTGTTATCCTTCTCTGAAGAAACAGCAGTGCGCTACTGGCAGCTAGATGAACACATCTAGCCAATTACAAGAGACAAATGTGTGCAAGCACCAATCAGCAGCTAACTCCCACTAGTGTATGATATGTGCATATTCTTTTTCAACAAGGGATACCAAGCGAACAAAGCACATTTGAAAATAAAAGGAAGAGTACAAGAGTGAGAAAGAAGAGACTGATGAGAGGGAGGAAGAGACAAGAGGGATGAGAGAGGGAAAAAGGAAAGGAAGAGAGAAGGGAGAGACAGAGATGTTCAAAACATCTCCTGCTGCAGTTACACTTTGTGCTTTATATTTTATATCACTTAACATTAACTTTTATTAAATTTAAAATGTGCACATTCTATTTAGTATTTTATTTTGTATATAGCAGTCTATTCAGGATTGTGATTTTACAAATTTTGATTACGCCTTCACAGTTTCTGTGTAACTTTAACAAATAAGTTTCATACATTGTATATTTATGTGTATATTTTACAAATTACATTGCACTTTTCATATCTTCTATTTAAATTAAAACTGAAAACCTGTCAGCTTCAGTTACCCCTAGAGCTTCATTAATTTATATAGGACAGATAATCAAACATTCTCTAGTTTCAAAAGAAATTATAGTCCAGACTTAACAGGGGCTAAACTCACTGAATTTTCTAAGAAAAAGGGAGGAACCTAGAAGTCCCAGAGAGACGAGAGATGCCTTCCATAGAAAGTAATGAAGCTCTTTTGGATACAAAATTTCACATGGGAGAGAGAAGGTAACTATAGAACTCCTGGGACTGATATAAAGGCTCAGTTTGCATCAATTTAGAAATTAAAATGAAATGTTTTCTCTACAATTTAACTCGTTTTTGTCTATATTTTAGTATCTATTACATTTATGTTAGTTAAAATAAGTGTATTATGAATTTTGAGCAAACCTCACCTGCATATAGCTGGCAAGAAAAATCATTGAGACCAGCTTGTTTAAAATGCTTACATAATTTTGCAAGACTTGTGAGAGAGCTTCAAGACATACCCTGGGAATGCTCCTATTCAGCCCAGTGAATTTCCCTACCCCTCTAACGTGAAACTGTGAGTTTTGGTTTACAGTGGAGCAAAGTGCAATTAAATTGATAAAAGATACAGAGAAATATACAAAGTATGATCCTAACACAGAAAGTTTGAAAACATAATCCGAATTTGTAAAATCACAGCTAGATTTAAATTATTATTTGTATTATTATCATTATTCTTTATTTATAAAGCGCCAACAGATTATTCAGTGCTATTAATGGGTACAAACATAAAAGTACAGTACAATACAATATAAGACACCAGACAAAATGTAACAAACAAATACAGGGGGAATTGTTCCCGTGGGAACTTACAATCTAGATGGGTAGGAGGGTGAGAAACAGGAGGGGGGACTACAAAGGTGATAATGATGTTAGTGTGGAGTTAGAAAAGGGCAACTATTAGGCAAGTGAAATTAATTTGTTATTGATTCGGTGATAGGCTTCGCTGAACAAAAAGGTCTTTAGGGAGTGTTTAAAGGAGGAGAGGTTAGGGGAAAGTCTAACAGCTCAAGGAAGTGCGTTCCAGAGGATTGGTGCCACACGTGAGAAGTCCTGTTGTCTAGCATGGAAGGAGGTGATGGTAGAAGATGTGAGGAGCAGGTCATTGTTGGATCTTAGGGGGCAGGCTGGAGTATATTTGTTTATAAGTGAGGACAGGTGGGGGGGGTTGCGTTAGTAAGGGCTTTGTAGGTCAGGGTGAGAATTTTAATTTAACTCTGCTGTGAATGGGGAGCCAGTGAAGTTACTCGCAGAGAGTTGCAGCAGATTAGCCTAGCAGAGGAATTTAGGATGGATTGAAGGGGGGAGAGGCGGGAGAGAGAGATGCGAGTTAGTAGGTTATTACAGTAATCAAGTCAGGAAATTACCAGGGAGTGGATTAGCTGTTTAGTAGTTTCAGCACTCAGAAGCGGATGAATTTTGGAAATATTGCATAGGTGTTTGCGACAGGATGAAGAGAGCATTTGGATGTGGGGTATGAAGGACAGATTGGAGTCAAGTATAACTCCTAGGCAGCGGACTTGGGGTGATGGGGAGATAGTGGTGTCGCCAACAGTGATAGAATACTTAGAAACTGGAGTAGAATTAGAGGGGGTGGGGTATTAGAAATATTAAAGTATTAAAATATATTAAAAAAAGAAAGTGTAAAGCTTAAAGGCAATAATACTTAAAGTACCTAATCTAAAATGTATAGTAATATAAAATACAAAGCGCAAAGTGTAAATGTAGCAAAACTCTCATATCATGTACTGGGCTTGCCTCTCCTTCACATACATAAATGAGAGAGATCTTGCAGTGCTGGAGAGTACCCCCCTTTTTCTTTAGATCATTCAGTGAGTTCAGCCCCTGTGAAGTCTGAACTACAATTTTTTCTCCAAGCTGGAGAATCATTTGAATATCATGGCCAGAGAGTGTGGCAGAGAGGATTTTGAGAGACTGTGAAGAGAGTAGAGACATAGGCCCATATTTATCAAGATCCGTACGGAGCTTGAAGGGCCGTGTTTCTGGCGAGTCTTCAGACTCGCCAGAAACACAAGTTATGAAGCAGCGGTCACAAAGACCGCTGCTCCATAACCTGTCCGCCTGCTCTGAGCAGGCGGACAGACATTGCCGGAAATCAACCCGATCGTGTACGATCGGGTTGATTGACACCCCCCTGCTGGCGGCCTGTTGGCCGCGAGTCTGCAGGGGGCGGCGTTGCACCAGCAGCTCTTATTGCTCGTATTGCTCGCCGTATTCAGCGAGGTCTGTCGGACCTGATCCGCACTGTCGGATCAGGTCCGACAGACCTTGATAAATAGAGGCCATAGAGGCTGCTGGTGCAATGCCGCCCCCTGCAGACTAACGGCCAATGGGCCACCAGCAGGGGTGTCAATAAACCCAATCGTACTCGATCGGGTTGAATTGCTGCGATTCCTGTCCGCCTGCTCAGAGCAGGCGGACAGGGTTATGAAGCAGCAGTCTTTGTGACCGCTGCTTCATAACTGCTGTTTCTGTAGAGTCTGAAGACTCGCCAGAAACACGGGCCATCAAGCTCCTTTCGAAGCTTGATAGATAGGCCCCATAGAGGGCCAGATTACAAGTGGTGTGCTATTTAGCTCTTTCGTGTGCAAACACTGCTGGATGTAAACTTTAAACATGCACAGATTACAAGTTGAAAGTAAATTGTTTACAGGCAAGCGAAATACGACGCACGCTAACTTCAGAACTTAAGGATTTAGTGGGGTAACTTGGACATAAGCAATACAATAACAGATCAATGAATGTGTTAATAGAAAGCAATCTGCATATAATGAACAGGAAGGGGGTTGTTTAGCCCTCTCTGGTTAAAGAAGTTGCCACTTTTCCTGTGCTGAATGCACACACATGTAAAATGCCCTTGTAGTCAATGGCCTAAACCCCTTCAGTATAATGTGTGCAACTACGGCTTAAAGGGACAGTCTACACCAAAATTGTTATTGTTTAAATAGATAGATAACGCCTTTGCTACCCATTCCCCAGCTTAGCACAACCAACATTGTTATAGTAATATATTTTATAACATTTAAACCTCTAAATGTCTTCATGTTTCTACATTACTACAGACAGCCTCTCATCACATGCATTTGTATTATCTGTTTACAACAATACATTGCTAATTTATGTGGGTAATATAGATAACATTGTTCTCTCTCCCGTGGAGTTGTGTAGGGACCAACACTAATAGGCTAAAATGCAAGTCAATAGATAATGAATAAATAGCCATGTGATAAGGGGGCAGTCTGCAGAGACTTAGATAAAAGGTAATCACAGAGGTAAAAAGTATATTAATTTAAACATGTTGACTTTGCAAAACTGGGGAATTGGGAATAAAGGGATTATCTATCTTTTTAAACAATAACATTTTTGGGATATACTGTCCCTTTAAGCTGGGTAAGGACATTGGAGGGATGAGCCAGGTGGAGTTTACAGGCTTTATATGATGCAAAGGCTGTAATAGTTCCTCCTTTATCATTAACATCTGTAAACAAAATGTATGTAAAATGGACATTATACACTAGATTTTTCTTTGCATAAATGTTATGTAGATGATCCATTTATATAGCTTATACAGGTTTGTTTGTTTTTTAAAAATGTATTATTTTGCTTATTTTTAAATAACATTGCACTGATTTTCAGACTCCTAACCAAGCCCCAAAGTTTTAAAGTATACTGATGTATTCCTGTTCCAGCTTGCTCCTGTTTGTGTAAAGAGTCTTTTCATATGCAGAGGAAGGGGGTGGGGAGAAGTGTCTTCTCTTTTTGCTATACAATCACTTTCAGTGGATGTTTTAGATAAACTTTTCAACAGAGATAAACTGGGAGCTTCTAAGTAAGTTTTTAAAAGGTTTTACTATGGATTTTTAGAGCAGTATCTGTGCATATTATTTTTTATAGTAGTGTCTATTGCATGCAGTTATATGAAATTCGGTGTATACTGTCCATTTAAGGGCACTATTTTTTTTATAAAGAAATAACAACTTGTAATTAATAAGATTGTAAATTATTTAGAGCAGGGCCCTCTTCCTCTGGTACTAAATCTGTATAGTCTGTTACGTTTTTGTATCTTATCACTAACCTTTGTCATTTGCCCCTATCTCTGTACTCAGTGCTACAATTATACATTATTATTATTATTATTATTATTATTTATTTATAAAGCGCCAACAGATTCCGCAGTGCTGTCCATAGGTACAAGGATAACAGTACAATGGAGAAACAATACGATAAAAGACACAATTTTACAGACAAATACAGGGGGAATTGAGGGCCCTATTCCCGTGGGAACTTACAATCTAGATGGGTAGGAGGGTGAGAAACAGGAGGTGGGGACTGCAAAGGTGAGAATGATATTAGTGAGGAGATAGAGGGCAACTGTTAGTTAGTTGGTTAGTTTGTTAATAAGTCGGGTGATAAGCTTCCCTGAACAGATAGGTCTTTAGGGAACATTTAAAGGAGGAGAGGTTAGGGGCAAGTCTGACAGCACGAGGAAGTGCGTTCCAGAGGGTTGGTGCCGCACGAGAGTAGTCCTGTAGTCTAGTATTATTATAAACATTATTATAATAATAATAATAATAAGGAACAGATATTATTAAAACACCTTATCAGCTGGGGCAATCCTGTCATCTCCAGAGCTACGCGCTCTACTTTATAGAAGAGACATCCACACTTAGCCATTTAGCCAGACAGTGGTTGGAAGAGTTGGAGTATCTGGTGCACCTCTGCAGTATGGGGATGGGGAAGTAATTTTGGGACTCAGAAATTGGCCTGTAATGAAGGGGAAGCTGCTGTCAATACACATGATCCCATGAACCCTGTACCAGTTCCTTGTACTATGTGATGCTCCAGTGTACAGTCTGGAGTGAGAGCAGTTGCTTTCAGCTGTGCAGTGCGAGTAGGTGAGCTTTTTCTAGGGAATAACTCATCAGCCACACCTCTCACCTGGATGCAGGGCATTTTGGGATATGTAGTCCACATATACTGTCTAGAGGATTTTTTTCTACTTGTCCCAGCCCCTGCCTATATACTAGAGCTAATTTAATGTAATATCTGGCACTACAGTCACACATTACATAAAACAAGAGCTAATATAAAGACAGTGGTTTGGACAAGTAGAAAAAATCCTGGCACCTCTGGCAACTGCCCAGTTTACCTACCCCAGAAAAAACACCCTTCTGAAGAAGATACCAGAGTTGTCAGTCCAACGATAAAAGCTAATGATAAGTCTATCACTTTAGAAGGAGAAAATAAATATCTAGAAGAAGAAGAAAAATAGGCTGTTTAATGACAAAGAATAACAGAAATATTGTTGAGTGTAATTTCTTATCTACATTGTTAGATATTAATAAAGGTTGATATTATTGTAGTATTAACACTTGTAATATTATATATATTTTTGGAACCCATAAATGTTGGGAGAAATATACAGTATAAATGTAACTGATATTTAAGAGAGAACTCCAATATAACAGGATAAAGCAACATCTAAGAGAGAAGGGGTTAGAAGTTATTTGAGACCAAAGAAATTGACTAATTGAGGAAGCAATGTGTCAACTGTCTGATAACAACACACGTACAAATGTGTCTTCTAATCAGACTTCTGAATATAAGAAAGCCAGTGACATTGGTTTAGGAAGCATTATTACTTGGTATAAGTATTAAAAAATAAGCAGAATTCTGAATACCTGAATTTTTAATAGTGACAAATGTCACCCATGTTCATTGGAATCCCCCCAAAAAATATTGGACATTGGTTCAGTCAATCATATTATAAAGGATTGTAAAAGTATCCACACCACATTTATTTGAGAAAGTGGAGAAATCGATTAAGGATCATGAATAAGATTGTGACAACATTATTTTTGTTGAAGTGTGATAGACTCTCTGCATTTTTATCTTGTATAATCTTCATTGAAGAAGTTTTAAAAACATTATGGTAAAGCTTTGGTAGTTTAGCAATTTCATTTTCAAGGGATGAATATTATCTTCAGTATTGTGGAATGGTGATAAAAGTTACTGCTTTATTTGCAAACAAATCCCCAAATACATATATGAATAATATTGTGTTGCACTTGAGATTCATAGATACTCTGGTTAATTGTTCAAGATCTTATGGATACAATTATATTTTTAGATTTTATGGATTTTCATAATAACAGTACCTTAAAGTGATTGTAAACTTTAATATATAAAAGCCCAGTATGAAATAATAATCCTTAAAACAGGGGCACTTTAATTCATTAAAGTTTACAAAGACGTTTATTTTTTTAAATACCTATGTTAACATAACGCCGATCCTCGACCTGCAGCTCCTGCTTCCTCCAATTGTTGTGTGCCCCCTTTGGCGTCCAGCTCTTGGGGCACGCAATGATTGGACAAAGGCAGATTCGTCATTGATATGCTAAAGAAAGCAGCAGATGTGGATGGAGGATCAGCGTTATGTTTACCAAAATACAAATGTGTTTTAAAAAATAAACGTCTTTGTAAACTTTAATGAATGAAAGTGCCCTTGTTTTTAAGATTACTGGTATCACTACTGTTCAATATTTTACAACTTATATTAATAGACTTATAAGGAAATTGGTCAAACATGTAACATAGTAAAAAAGTAACATAGTAAATGAGGTTGAAAAAAAGACCGAAGTCCATCAAGTTCAACCTAAACAAATCTAATATACTTACAAAAAATCTCCACTTGAGCTTAAATTAATCCCATTAAAAGGTGATCCATTTAACACAAACAATCAAATCTCTGAATTCTGTTTCTAGCCAGAAATGTATCCCAACCATTTTTAAATGTATCTAAGGTATTGGCATTTACTACCTCCTTTGGTAATGAGTTTCACAATTGTATTACTCTTACAGTGAAAAAAAGTTTCCTTTACAGGAGATTAAATCTACTTTCCTCCAGCCATCTCTGCATATATGGGCCTTGAATATAATTATATAATGTAATCATTTCACCTCTCAAGCGCCTTTTTTTCTAGAGAAAACAGACCTAGGCCTAGATTTGGAGTTTGGCGGTAGCCGGGAAAACCAGCGTTAGAGGCTCCTAACGCTGGTTTTAGGCTACCTCCGGTATTTGGAGTCACTCAAAAAAGGGTCTAACGCTCACTTTTCAGCCGCGACTTTTCCATACCGCAGATCCCCTTACGTAAATTGCGTATCCTATCTTTTCAATGGGATTTTTCTAACTCCAGTATTTAGAGTCGTGGCTGAAGTGAGTGTTAGAAATCTAACGACAAAACTCCAGCCGCAGAAAAAAGTCAGTAGTTAAGAGCTTTCTGGGCTAAAGCCGGTTCATAAAGCTCTTAACTACTGTACTCTAAAGTACACTAACACCCATAAACTACCTATGTACCCCTAAACCGAGGTCCCCCCACATTGCCGCAACTCGATTACATTTTTTTAACCCCTAATCTGCCGACCGCCACCTACGTTATCCTTATGTACCCCTAATCTGCTACCCCTAACACCGCCGACCCCTATATTATATTTATTAACCCCTAATCTGCCCCCCACAACTTCGCCGCCAGCTACCTACACTTATTAACCCCTAATCTGCCGTCCGCACGCCGCCGCCAGCTATATTATCCCTATGTACCCCTAATCTGCTGCCCCTAACACCGCCGACCCCTATATTATATTTATTAACCCCTAACCTGCCCCCCACAACGTCGCCGCCACCTACCTACAATAATTAACCCCTAATCTGCCGACCGTAAAGAGCCGCCAGCTACATTATAGCTATGTACCCCTAATCTGCTGCCCCTAACACCGCCGACCCCTATATTATATTTATTAACCCCTAACCTGCCCTCCCTAACATCGCCGACATCTAACTTCAATTATTAACCCCTAATCTGCCGACCGAATCTCGCCGCTATTCTAATAAATGTATTAACCCCTAAAGCTAAGTCTAACCCTAACACTAACACCCCCCTAAATTAAATATAATTTACATCTAACGAAATTAATTAACTCTTATTAAATAAATTATTCCTATTTAAAGCTAAATACTTACCTGTAAAATAAATCCTAATATAGCTACAACATAAATTATAATTATATTATAGCTATTTTAGGATTAATATTTATTTTACAGGTAACTTTGTATTTATTTTAACCAGGTACAATAGCTATTAAATAGTTAAGAACTATTTAATAGCTAAAATAGTTAAAATAATTACAAATTTACCTGTAAAATAAATCCTAACCTAAGTTACAATTAAACCTAACACTACACTATCAATAAATTAATTAAATAAAATACCTACAATTACCTACAATTAAACCTAACACTACACTATCAATAAATAAATTAAATACAATACCTACAAATAACTGCAATGAAATAAACTAACTAAAGTACAAAAAATAAAAAAGAACTAAGTTACAAAAAATAAAAAAATATTTACAAACATAAGAAAAATATTACAACAATTTTAAACTAATTACACCTACTCTAAGCCCCCTAATAAAATAACAAAGCCCCACAAAATAAAAAAATGCCCTACCCTATTCTAAATTACTAAAGTTCAAAGCTCTTTTACCTTACCAGCCCTGAACAGGGCCCTTTGCGGGGCATGCCCCAAGAAGTTCAGCTCTTTTGCCTGTAAAAAAAAACATACAATACCCCCCCAACATTACAACCCACCACCCACATACCCCTAATCTAACCCAAACCCCCCTTAAATAAACCTAACACTAAGCCCCTGAAGATCATCCTACCTTGTCTTCACCTCACCGGGTATCACACCGATCCGTCCTGGCTCTGATATCTTCATCCAACCCAAGCGGGGGCTAGACATCCACTGAAGAAGTCCAGAAGAGGCTCCAAAGTCTTCATCCTATCCGGGAAGAAGAGTAGATCCGGACCGGCAACCATCATCTTCCAAGCGGCATCTTCTATCTTCATCCGATGAGGACCGGCTCCATCCTGAAGACCTCCACCGCGGACCCATCTTCATCCGGCGACGTCCAACTGAAGAATGACGGTTCCTTTAAGGGACGTCATCCAAGATGGCGTCCCTCGAATTCCGATTGGCTGATAGGATTCTATCAGCCAATCGGAATTAAGGTAGGAATATTCTGATTGGCTGATGGAATCAGCCAATCAGAATCAAGATCAATCCGATTGGCTGATCCAATCAGCCAATCAGATTGAGCTCGCATTCTATTGGCTGATCGGATTTTTATTTTATTAGGGGGCTTAGAGTAGGTGTAATTAGTTTAAAATTGTTGCAATATTTTTCTTATGTTTGTAAATATTTTTTTATTTTTTGTAACTTAGTTCTTTTTTATTTTTTGTACTTTAGTTAGTTTATTTCATTGTAGTTATTTGTAGGTATTGTATTTAATTTATTTATTGATAGTGTAGTGTTAGGTTTAATTGTAGATAATTGTAGGTAGTTTATTTAATTTATTTATTGCTAGTGTAGTGTTAGGTTTAATTGTAACTTAGGTTAGGATTTATTTTACAGGTAATTTTGTTATTATTTTAACTAGGTAACTATTAAATAGTTCTTAACTATTTAATAGCTATTGTACCTGGTTAAAATAATTACAAAGTTACCTGTAAAATAAATATTAATCCTAAAATAGCTATAATATAATTATAATTTATAGTGTAGCTATATTAAGATTTATTTTACAGGTAAGCATTTAGCTTTAAATAGGAATAATTTATTTAATAAGAGATAATTAATTTCGTTAGATGTAAATTATATTTAACTTAGGGGGGTGTTAGTGTTAGGGTTAGACTTAGCTTTAGGGGTTAATACATTTATTAGAATAGCGGTGAGCTCCAGTCGGCAGATTAGGGGTTAATAATTGAAGTTAGGTGTCGGCGATGTTAGGGAGGGCAGATTAGGGGTTAATACTATTTATTATAGGGTTAGTGAGGCGGATTAGGGGTTAATAACTTTATTATAGAAGCGCTCAGGTCCGCTCGGCAGATTAGGGGTTAATAAGTGTAGGCAGGTGGAGGTGACGTTGTGGGGGGCAGATTAGGGGTTAATAAATATAATATAGGGGTCGGCGATGTTAGGGCAGCAGATTAGGGGTACATAGGGATAATGTAAGTAGCAGCGGTTTATGGAGCGGCAGATTAGGGGTTAATAATAATATGCAGGTGTCAGCGATAGCGGGGGCGGCAGATTAGGGGTTAATAAGTGTAAGGCTAGGGGTGTTTAGACTCGGGGTACATGTTAGGGTGTTAGGTGCAAACGTAGGAAGTGTTTACGCATAGCAAACAATGGGGCTGCGTTAGGAGCTGAACGCAGCTTTTTTGCAGGTGTTAGGTTTTTTTTCAGCTCAAACAGCCCCATTGTTTCCTATGGGGAAATCGTGCACGAGCACGTTTTTGAGGCTGGCCGCGTCCGTAAGCAACTCTGGTATCGAGAGTTGAAGCTGCGTTAAATATGCTCTACGCTCCTTTTTTGGAGCCTAACGCAACCTTTATGTGGACTCTCAATACCAGAGTTATTTTTATGGTGCGGCCAGAAAAAAGCCGGCGTTAGCTTTTCGGGTTGTTACCGACAAAACTCTAAATCTAGCCGCTAGTTTGGCTAACCTCTCCTCATAGCTTAAATTCTCCATTCTCCTTATTAGCTTTGTGGCCCTTCTCTGAACTATTTCTTGGTCTGCAATGTCTTTTTTTGAGATTGGTCCCCAGAACTGCACTCCATACTCAAGGTCAGGTCTTACCAGGGATTTATACAGTGACAGAATAATGCTTTCCTCCCTTGAATCAATGTCTCTTTTAATACATGCTAGTATCTTATTAGCCTTAGAAGCTTCTGCCCTGCATTGTGCACCTATCTTTAGCTTGTTATCTATTACTACTCCCAAATCCATTTCCTCCTCTGTTTGGCTAAGTCTAGTCCCATTTAAATAATACTTTGCCTGCTTATTTTTACTTATAAAATAGAAGAACATTTTTTCCCCGTATCAAATCTCATTTGCCATTTACCTTCCCAACTTCTAATTTTTGCAGATCCCTTTGTAACATAAGTTCATCCTTCTCTGACCTAATGACCTTACACAACTTTGTATCATCTGCAAAAATAGAGATGTTGCTATTTTAATCCTTTCTCCAAGTCATTAATACAAATATTAAAAAGAACAGGACCCAGTACTGATACCTGGGGAACTCCACTGATTACCTTTGTCCAATCTGAGTATAATCCATTTACTATTATTCATTGCTCCTTGTCTTTTATCTAGTTATTTATACATGAGTTTAAATGTTAAGATATTTCCAGTCCTGTGATTTTGTACATTAATCTCTCATGTGGCACTGTATCAAATGTCTTTGCAAAATCTAAGTATATCACATCAACTGATTCCCCTTTCTCTAAAAGTTTACGTACTTCCTCGTAAAATCTAATTAGATTAGTTTCACATGATCTATTTCTCATAAAACCATGCTGATTCGAACACATAATCTTGTTCACACTAATATACTCACCAATATAATCTCTTATAATCCCTTCTAGTATCTTCTCCACTATTGATGTCAGACTAACTGATCTTTAGCTTTCTGGATCAGCCCTGCTTCTCTTTTTAAAGAGTGGCACCACATCAGCTTTACACCAGTCCTGGGGTAGCATGCCTGAGGATAATGAGTCTTGAAAAATTAAGAGTAGAGGTTTGTCTATAACAGTGCTAAATTCCCGTAAAACCCTTGGATGTATTCCCTCAGGACCTGGTGTTTTATTTACCTCAATATTATCCAGTTTTTCCCTTATATCCTCTAGACAAAACCCAGTTAATGGTATGGGCTTGTATGTTCTAGTTTGTTCCAAAGTATCCTCCATTGGTTCCTCTCTTGTGTATACTGAAGAAAAGAACTGGTTTAGTACCTCAGCCTTCTCCCTGTCACTGTCAATCATGCTACCCTCCACGTATTTTAATGCACCTACATTGTCCTTCTAAGATTTATTTTGCCATTTATGTACTTAAAAACCTTTTAGGGTTTGACTTAGAATCCTTTGCATTAATCTTTAATTTTCAATTTTGGCTAATTTGATTGCTTTTTTGCATGCTTTGTTACATTCCTTATAAATTTGGTCTGCACTTTTTTGGGGGTAATTTAAATGCCCTACGTTTTAACCCTAATTTCTCTTAACACATTTTTATTTAGCCACAAAGGTTTGGATTTATTTATTTTGCTTTTATAACCATATGGTATGTGTTGATTTGTATATTAATGTATCAAAGTTTTAAATGTTATCCATTTATCCTCTGTATTTTTATTAGAGAATACTTTGACCCAATTTATATTATTTAAGGATTTCCTTAAATCATTGAATTTTGCATTCTTAAAAGTCTTAGTTAAACCTTTAAGACACTGCTTATGGAAAGTGATTTCAAATGTGACCATGTTATGGTCACTGTAACCCAAGTGTTCTTTGACTTCTATGTTTGATATTATGGCATCTATTTATCAAGACGTCAACTGCAAATACGCTGGAATTCCGCAGCGTATTTGTGGCGTGCCTGATTTGCCTTAGTTATCAAACCCTACAAACCGGCAAAAGTAGAATTTTGTGATGTAACATATGATCTGCCGGACTCGGTCCAACACAGATCGATGCTTACGTTACTACAGATGTTCCGAACACAAGTTCGGCACAATCTGACTACTTTTGTAAGTTATCAAATACCTACCAGGTACGCTCGCCACTCTTCCGGCCCTGCGTACCTGGTTTTCAATCCGCCGCGGATGCCATAGGAATCAATGGGAGTCGGAAAGCAGCGAAAGCTTATGTTCGCTGCTGCCCGATATCCCATTAATTCCTATGGGAATGTTTATACCTAACATGTGTAAACACCCCTAATCTGCCGCCCTGACATCGCCGCCACCTACATTATACTTATTAACTCCTAATTTGCCAACCCTACACCGCCGCCACCTAAATAAAAATTATTAACCCCTATCCCGCAGCTCCCGGACCCTGCCGCAACTAAATAAACTTATTAACCCCTAAACTGCCGCTCCCAGAGCCCACCGCCACCTAAATTATACTTATTAACCCCTAATCTTCCGCCCCCTACACCGCCGCCACCTACATTATATTTATTAACCCCTAATATGCCCCCCTTTCACCGCCGCCACCTACCTACATTTATTAACCCCTAATCTGCCGAGACTTCCGGTAGGCGGGCTTGTGAGGCGGCTGCATCTGAACAGAGCTCCGTGCAGCAGAAAAGGATTTATCCAAATTTCACCCTATTTTGCCGCTTTGCCCCACACTCTAAGGACTTGTCGGGAGGAATACATCCTTGCCGACTGTATACAGCAGTGTGCAGATCTCACCAACAGATCAGCGACCGGGAGTCCTGATACAGTACCCGCATCTACCGCACCGCCATCTTGACCACCCCCGCTGTAGACAGGAACCCTGCCACACGAAGCAAGGTAAATCCCTGATTACACCTAATATTTACAACCCAAAAAGCGGGTGAAAGTACAGACCGGGGCCCTTTACTCTAACCACAGCAGAGCGGAACAGAAACCGAGAGAGATAAGAATCCCGGTACACTTAAAAGACACCTACGCCATAACTAATCTAAAACTATAACAACAACAAGACCATAACTAACTCCTACACCAAAAAACAGACACGCTCTGGGACAGTGAGGGGCAAAGACTGGCAAGGTTTGGGATACAACGTGGCTGAAAAGACATAAATACACTTAAAATCAGCCTACTCCGCTCATAGAATAGCGAGCAGCGCCACGAGGTCAAAACCAGACCCCTGCAGATCTTCATAACCAGCATTAAAACACGGACAAACGGCACAGAAAGCCAAAGATATTATAGCCCCTCGCTTGCTAAAACTAAAATAGCTGTGTCTCCTCAGCTTCGAAACCAATAGAAGAAAAAATAACGGTTACAGAACCGATGAGAACCTTCAATAGCTAAATACCAGAAACACGGTAACAGACTGCAATACCTGCTCTACCAGGCCCCTACACATCTGCATATCTACCCTGTACCAGTTTGTCAGGGTCTGCTGCAACCCACCGCTCAGCAAGAGGGAAACATATCATAACTCTGCAAAACCGGCCCCAAAGGGACAGAGGGGGACAGAGGGGGTTAATGAAAGTAGATAAATTCTTCCATAAACTCTCATCCACACTAGCAGAGATGTCACACAGGACAAAAAACACAGACAATAAAAAACATCCAAAAAATCCTACAGAGATTCATCCTGACGTCCTTGATCCAATGGACCAGATGGACCCACCAGGACTAGATCATAAATCCCTATTGCACGAATTGAAATCATTTTTTCTTCCAAAAATGGACTCCCTGCAGGCGGGAGTAGACACATTAACTTGTGAGGTGCGCCAGTTTGCATCCAGAATTACAGCAGCAGAAACACGAATCTCAGATGTGGAGGACAGGCAAGTGTCAGCAGACATCACCATCAAACAGCTGGTAAAGAAATCAGAATTGCTACAAGACCGTATCGATGACCTGGAAAACAGGAGCCGCCGCAATAATTTGCGCATAATAGGCATTCCAGAATCCGTCAAAGGCAAGAACCTGCTGGAGTTTGTGGCGCTCACCTTTCCCAAACTCCTAGGCATACACCCTGATATACTGCCCATAGACGTCGAAAGGGCCCACCGCATAGGTCCGGAAAGAGGCCTAGAGCAAAACAATCCCAGACCACGACAGGTCATATTTAGATGCCTGAACTACCAGGAGAAACTCAAAATTCTACGAGCCTATCGGGCTCGAAAAGAGGTACTGCATGAAGGCTCTAAACTTCTACTCTTCCAGGACTTCTCCATGGAGGTCACAAAACAAAGAAAGGAATTTGCACCACTATGTTCTCGGCTTCACGAACAAGGGAGACAAGTGGCCCTGCTGTTTCCGGCAAAGCTGAGACTACAAACACCTCATGGACCCAAGTTTTTCCATACTCCTCAGGCCCTGAAGAGCTACTTAGCTACAGAACAGGATCAGCATCCAGAGTGAACATACTCCCCACTACCCTTGATCGGCCTGACATAGCCCATTATGGAATGGGTGGACACTCACTCACTATATATCTGAACTAAATTATTATTATTAAAGGACACAGTTCAAGGACTGAAAGAGGTCTGCGGACCACACAGATGGACTACTATGGAAAGAGGTCACCTCTGACCTCCAGGGTAATGTTATACTACTGTAATGCATCACATCTATATAAGGTTGAAAATTGTTTTAGTGTTTTAGTAAGTTTGAATGTTTTAGTTTGTTTTAACTTGTTCACAAATATATGGCAGCTAACCAAACCTAATGATGGAAAGACAAGAGATCTTTGGTAAAACCAATATTCATCTGTATTTTTGTTTTGTTGAATGTTTTATATTTGTTTTGAATGATATGACCAGGAATAATGATTTACACAGTAATTTCCTACTGACAAGAGGGGTTGGTGCACTTAAGAACATCTGCTTAGAAGCATACATAGAACCTACAACAACAGCAGAGAAGACAGGGGGACTACCTGCACACTATTATAATCACACCCTATACAGAATAGACAGGTTTTTCCTCGTACGCACACCCATACTCTCTATCTACAACCCAGGCTTTATGTATCTACATGCATCACATAGAGTATACTCGACTGACAAATTAGTTCACTTGACAATTCACGCTAGAGAGAATGGGGAACAGAGAAATGAAAGACATCTGAGTAATAGAAAGACGCACGTAATGATAGGGAAATGTACTTTCTTACAAAAGACACAGAGCATCTCCACAAGGCTAGAAACCACTCCAAAGCTCAAACAACAACCCAGACAAAATTGTTAGAATGTTCCCGAAAATTGCTCATACAAGGTTGAAAGATATCCTGGTCATGTTTTGGTCAACTCGTAAGTCATACAGAAAACTTGATGTCACACTCTGCTCCCCCTCCCTCTCTCTCTCCCCCCGCCTCCTCCCCCTTCCCTCCCTTTTTTTTTTTTTTTTTTTTTTTTTCCTCTCTCCTCACCCGTCATAACACAAACATGTAAATATGCCTCTTAAGGTGATAACGTGGAACGTGGGGGGCCTTAATACACCCATCAAACGTAAGGCAGTCCTTAATCATCTTAGAATATTAGGAGCAGACATTGCAATGTTACAAGAGACGCATCTCACAGATGTAGAACATCAGAAGCTACAGAGAGAATGGGTAAAGCAAGTAGTTTTCCGATCACACACCAGCGCCAGTCGGGGTTTAGCCATAGTGTTTGGGAAGAGAGTGACAGTTGATGTGAAGAATGTACATCCAGATCCCAACTGCAGATACATCATAGTTGAAGCAACAATAGACTCCACAGACTACACATTCTGTAACTTATATGCACCTAATCACAGAGACATGAAGTTCTGGCAAGACCTGATAAAGTCCTTAGCCCCTTATATGGGATCCAAATTGATAATAGGAGGGGACTTTAATATCTCCCCCACGCATACATTAGATAGGCTTTGGCTGGAAACATTTAGACTCAGAGACCCCAAAAAGAATTATAAAGCCAAATACGAATCTAAGATATTTAATATGTTCTATAGGGACACTAACACCTGTGACATATGGAGGCTACATAACCCAGAAGGCAAGGAATACACATGTCTGTCTAAAGCCAAACATACACTTTCCAGGATAGACCTGTTTCTAATAGCCAATAACCTATCCAACGAAATACAGAGTTGTAGAATACATGATATATTAATCTCAGATCACGCCCCGGTAGAACTAATGTTGAGAACAATCAAACATCACACTAACAGGAACACACTTCGTTTCCCAACATACTTAGTCAAATCAGAATCGTTCGTTAAATTTTTACAACATTCTTGGACAGATTATGTCACAGACAATGCAATACATGTAGACAACCCTACACTCTTCTGGGAAGCAGCCAAAACAGTGCTGGCAGGCAACATAATCTCATACGTTGCAAAAGTAAAACACAAAACCCAATACAGACATAGGACCTTGCAGGAACGGCTAGGACAAGCCTACCTCCAATTCCTTCAGACAGGGTCGAGAACAACATATGACAACTACATAGTAGCTAAAACAGATCTAGAAACATTTACAACTCAGCAAGCAGCGGCAGGACTGTTGAAAACAGCGGGTAGACTATATAGATTTGGAAGCCGGGCGGGTAAACTGTTAGCGACTCTGACCAAACCACACACAGTAAAGACTGGAGTAACCGCCTTACGCTGGAAAGACAAGACATATAACGACCCCGAAGACATAGTTAGGTGTTTCAAAACATACTACACGCACCTCTACACCAAGCAACCACCGGCACCAAAAGAGACAATAGCTCAATTTTGGAGTTCAGTAGAGTTACCCCAAATTAGTTCAGATCAAAAAGATGCATTAAACGCCACGATCACGCAGGATGAATTATCCACCACCATCAAAAGTCTTCCCATAGGCAAGACGCCAGGCCCAGATGGGCTTCCATCCGAGTTCTACAAAGTCCTGCAGCCGCAATTATCCGCGACACTCATCAAAGTATTCAACACTTTGATGTTAACAGAAACACAACCCTCTAAGGAATTCACAGCAGCTCACATCACATTGATCCCCAAACCCGGCAAAGATCACTCGCTTCCAGAGTCTTTCAGACCGATATCGCTCCTAAACGTGGACTATAAGCTGTTCACTAAAATCATGGCAAATAGGCTGCGGACGATCCTGCCGGATCTGATCCACCCAGATCAAACGGGCTTTGTGTTCAAGCGCACCTCAGTGGTGAACCTCCGCAGGGTCCTGCATGTCATAGAACATTACTGGACAAAGGGGAGAGAAAACGCCACACATGCCTCACCGGAAGCCTTCCTGTTGTCCTTAGACGCGGAGAAGGCTTTCGACCGGGTAGAATGGCCACACTTGATGGACTCATTGCGTAGATTCGGTTTTGACGGCCCATTTCTGGGGGTGTTAAATAAAATCTATGACAAACCGGTGGCGCGGATTCTATCCAACGGACTCTTTTCAGGAGATTTTCCCCTTCAAAGAGGCACCAGGCAGGGATGCCCCTTGTCCCCGCTGTTGTTCAATTTGGCGTTAGAGCCGTTGGCAATAAAGCTCAGACACACCTTCCCGGGAATTGTAATTAAAGGAGTCCCCCTCCACCTGGCGCTATACGCGGATGACATGTTGCTATTCGTGAACTCTCCACGAACACACATTCCCAACATCCTCCGAACAATAAACGACTTCGGTAGCTTCTCAGGGTATAAGATAAATACCTCCAAATCTGAGGTAATGTGGCTCAATAAACACCCTCATTCCGCACATGACTTCCCTTTTGTGGAAGTAACAGAGAGACTGACGTATCTAGGCATTCACCTGCATAGAGACCCCTCCAAAATCTACAAACTAAACATCTCAGAAAAAGGTACCCAAATCGCTTCCCAGTTATCCAACTGGCTCAATCTCCCTCTGGGATTGTCAGGTAGGATCAGCCTGGTCAAAATGACGATATTGCCCAAAATACTCTACCCCCTGCTCATGCTACCATTCCTCATGACCAAGACTGATATACAGTTGCTCAACCGAGCAGTATCTCAATTCATTTGGAAAAAGGGCAAACCGAGAATAGCAATGGAGAAACTGCAACTTCCATACTCGGCAGGAGGACTGGGTCTCCCAAATCTCAGACTATATAACTGGGCGGCATTGGCCCGTCTGGTCATGGATTGGCAATTAGACACAGGTCATTTCGGCGATGCCAGCCTTGAAAAGGCAATGGTGACTCCTGTGGCGCTGTCTTATCTACCGTATGGGGGCCGAAAGACGCTCCCGCCGGGGGTACATAACAATGTGCTGTACGCAGACCCACTTAAGGCTTGGCAAAAAATCCATAAATACCTGAAAACGGACATGCCTTCACCAAAATACATCCCGTTAATCGGGAACCCAGATTTTCCAGCCGGGAATGATCAAGGACCATTCCGAATCTGGAACAGAACCGGCCTCAAAATGGTTGGTGACGCGCTAGACACGCTACAACACACGATACGGCCGTTTCAAGACTTAAGAGATAAATATCAAATCCCAAACAAACACTTTTATGCCTACTTACAACTGCGCCACTATATAACGTCAATGCAATCCTCTAACGCGGGATTCTGGGATGCATCACCCTTCGCAGTTTCACAAACACTTTTCAGGGCAGGGGCCTTTTCTTTGTCCCATATATACACACGACTGATACAACGTGGGGAGTCCCAGATCCTCAGTGACATAGCAACTAGATATAACAACGACTGCTCAATAGAAATAACGACACAAGACATCAAGGAGAGCCTAGAACACGTACAACAAGCGACACTGGCAGTGTCACATAGAGAGGCACAAGTTAGAATCCTACATATGGACTACATTACACCTCATAGACTATCAAAATGGAATGCTTCAATCTTGGATAGATGTGTTAAATGTAACTCAGAGGCTCCATCACTTCACCACTACTTTTACACCTGCCCGAAGATTAGGAGGTTCTGGAGTCACTGTCAATACTGGCTTAAAACTACACTACATGTAGAAACAGCAATAACAGAGGTAGAAATTTTCATGCTAAAATGGGAAGATTCACACAAAAGAATACACAAATTCCTTACATTATACACTATCCTAGCTAGGCAATGCATTCTCGCAAGATGGTTAACTAGACAGGCCCCAACAGTAGCACAACTGAAACACCTGCTACTTAAACAACTCTTTGTGGAACAGTATGATGTCCGACTGGACACAAAACGTAGACTGCGCCCCTTCTTGAGGAAATGGTGGCCATTTCTAGACTCACTGGACCTAGCTATTCGGGACCAGGTGTTGAAACCTTTTGCTCATCTGGAAGCAATGCAACAGATAGAGATGGGAGGAGGGGCGGAACACGCAGGGCAGACCACACAGAATCGAGAACCTTTTGAAGTGATGTTATTCTAAGAGGAGGGGAGGAGGGGGGAGAGAAACCTAATCAGAAATTTTAATTTTTTTTTTTTTTTTTTTTTTTTTTTTTTTCTTTCTCTCTTTTCCCCGTCCACTCCCCTTTTACCATCCCCCCAACCTATACAACCTATCCAACCTCCAACCTCTCCTATCTATCTCCCATTGGATACGAAACTGTTCACAGTTAAATCACCTATGGACACCTGGTCAAAATATTTGTATTTGTAGAAAGTTAACTCATATGTTTTAAATGTTTTAAGTGTTTAAAAAAAAAAAAAATTTCTAAGGAATGGAGTGTGCAATAATAAACTGAGACCTGAGATATGGACATTACCTTTGAGATATGCCTCTCCTACAATGACTTTTGATCACTCACACCTGAATGCTCACACCTGTGTATTGGATCTCAAACAGCCGTGTAACTGCACAAATGTTCATTTGAAGTGATTATTGTCTATATGAAACATGATCAATGTGAAAATGTTGTAACACTCGATTCCTTTTAATAAAAACGAATTTAAAAAAAAAAAACCTAATCTGCCGCCCCCCAACATCGCCGCCACTATATTAAATTTATTAACCCCTAAGCCTAAGTCTAACCCTAACACTAACACCCCCTAACTTAAATATAATTTAAATAAATCTAAATAAATATTCCTAGCATTAAATAAATTATTCCAGTTTAAAACTAAATACTTACCTATAAAATAAACCCTAAGCTAGCTACAATATAACTAATAGTTACATTGTAGCTATTTTAGGATTTATATTTATTTTACAGGCAAGTTTGTACTTATTTTAACTAGGTAGAATAGTTATTAAATAGTTATTAACTATTTAATAACTTCCTAGTTAAATGAATACAAATATACCTGTAAAATAAAACCTAACCTAAGTTACAATTACACCTAACACTAAATTACAAAAAGGCCTTTTGCGGGGCATTGCCCCAAAGTAATCAGCTCTTTTACCTGTAAAAAACAAAATACAATCCCCCCAACATTTAAACCCACCACCCACACAACCAACAGTACTCTAAAACCCACCCAATCCCCCCTTAAAAAACCTAACACTAACCCCTTGAAGATCACTTTACCGGGAGAAGTCTTCACCCAACCAGGCCGAAGTCCTCCACGAAGCCGGCAGAAGTGGTCCTCCAGATGGGCAGAAGTGGTCCTCCAGACTGGCAGAAGTCTTCTATTAGCCAATCGGAATTAAGGTAGGAAAAATCCTATTGGCTGATGCAATCAGCCAATAGGATTGAAGTTCAATCCTATTGGCTGATCCAATCAGCCAAATAGAATGCGAGCTCGATCCAATTGGCTGATTGGAACAGCAAATAGGATTGAACCTCAATTTTTCCTACCTTAATTCCGATTAGCTGATAGAATTCTATCAGCCAATTGGAATTGAAGGAACGCCATCTTGGATGACGTCACTTAAAGGAACCTTTATTCTTCAGTCGCCGTAGAAAGAAGAGGATGCTCCGCGTCGGATGTCTTAAAGATGGACCGCTCCGCGCCGGATGGATGAAGATAGAAGATGCTGCCAGGATGAAGACTTCTGCCCGTCTGGAGGGGTTGTGTGGGTGGTGGGTTTTAATGTTGGGGGTTGTATTTTTTTTTTTTTACAGGTAAAAGAGCTGATTACTTTGGGGCAATGCCCTGCAAAAGGCCCTTTTAAGGACTATTTGTAATTTAGTGTAGGGTAGGGCTTTTTTTATTTTGGGGGGCTTTTTTATTTTGTTAGGGGGATTAGAGTAGGTGTAATTAGTTTAAAAATCTTGTAATTATTTTATTATTTTCTGTAATTTAGTGTTTGTTTTTTTGTACTTTAGATAATAAAATAATAATTGTATTTAATTGTATTTAGTTTAGGGAATTTATTTAATTATAGTGTAGTGTTAGGTGTAATTGTAACTTAGGTTAGGTTTTATTTTACAGGTATATTTGTATTCATTTTAACGAGGAAGTTATTAAATAGTTAATAACTATTTAATAACTATTCTACCTAGTTAAAATAAATACAAAGTTGCCTGTAAAATAAATATAAACCCTATGATAGCTACAATGTAACTATTAGTTATATTGTAGCTAGCTTAGGGTTTATTTTATAGGTAAGTATTTAGTTTTAAATAGGAATAATTTATTTAATGCTAGGAATATTTATTTAGATTTATTTAAGTTAGGGGGTGTTAGGGTTAGGGTTAGACTTAGGTTTAGGGGTTAATTAATTTAATATAGTGGCGGCGACGTTGGGGGCAGCAGATTAGGGGTTAATAAATGTAGGTAGGTGGTGGCAGTGTAGGGGGGGCAGATTAGGGGTTAATAAATATAATGTAGGTGGCGGCGGTGTAGGGGGGCAGATTAGGGGTTAATAAATATAATGTAGGTGGCGGCCGTGTAGGGGGCAGCAGATTAGGGGTTAATACATTTATTAGAGTTGCGGCGGGGTCCGGGAGCGGCAGTTTAGGGGTTAATACATTTATTAGAGTTGCGACGGGGTCCGGGAGCGGCGGTTTAGGGGTTAAATCATTTATTAGAGTTGCGGCGGGGTCCAGGAGCGGTGATTTAGGGGGTAAACAGTATAGTATAGTGTGGGTGTTTAGTGACAGGGTACCAAGAAAGCTGTAAAAAAGCCGAAGAGCAGCGAGATCGATAACTGTTAGTTAACAACAGTCCGCTGCTCATCACACCGTACTTGGTGCGCGGCTTTTTGATAGCTTTTTTGATAATTTTGGAGAACGTATTCAGGTCCGCGGCAGCGATGTTAGGCGAGCGTATTGGTGCCGTCGAATGCAAGTAAGTTGAAGCTTTGATAAATAGATGCCTATATCTGTATTGCTTGAAAGCACTAAATCCAATATAGCTTTATTCCTCGTTGGCTCCTCTATTAATTGTGACAGGAAGTTACCCCTTGGAACATTTAAATATCTATCTCCCTTAGCTGAATTAGTAGTTTCATTGGCCCAGTTTATGTCAGGGTAGTTAAAATCTCCCATAATTAATTACATTATATTATTTGCAGACTCTCCTATTTGCATTAGTAGTTGAGTTTCCTCCAAGTCACTAATGTTGTGAGGCTTGTAGCATGTTCCAAGTAATATTTTTTCAGAATTTCTTTCCCCACTCCTTATTTCAACCTACAGGGTCTCTACATTATTACCTGTATCATCATAATTATATTCAATTATTGTAGGTTTAAGGTCAGGTTTAATATACAGGCAGATTCCTCCACCCCTTGTAATACTCATGTCCCTCCTAAATAATGTATGTCCCTCTAAGTTAACTGCCCAGTCAGATGAATCATCCCACCAGGTTTCAGTTAATGGGGCATAATTATCAAGCTCTGTACATCATAAATATGCCCCATACTGATAATATCATAGTCCTCATCTGCAACTAAGAGCTCCAGCTCCCTCATTTTACCCATCATGCTTCTTGCATTTTCTGCCATACATTTAATTTTCTGTTGCTACTTGGTGTGCTTTCCTCCAAACGTTCTAATGTGACATTTTCTAAGTTAGCCCTTCCTCGAGATATTCTAGGTGTGACATATTCACTGATCTTTCTGGTCTATTATGCTTTGACTGACTCCCCCCCCCCCCCAACTTTGCCCAGTTTAAAAGATTATCTAAGCATGCTACCATCCGCTCCCCAACACATTTGAATGTCTCTACTGTTTGTTTTGAATAATGTTTTTTATTTATTATTGTTAACAATTTTTGTATTGATTTATTAGAATGTATTTAAAGAAGTGAAAAATAATAAGCATTTTGGAAGTATTTGGAGGTGATAGGGAGAAAGGGATAGAAAGGTTAAAATTAAAATGTGCAATTGCTCATTTCAATTTTGAATAGAAGCATTTTTGTAATATACTTCTATTTGAAAAAAATCTTCAAGTAAAAGTTATAACTGTGTTTTTAGTGGCATACACACATATGCTGTGAGTGCCCCAGTGCACCAGTATTCAAACACTACACCTTCTCAGAGAATCAGCAGTGGCTTGTATGACACAAATTACATCTTCACAGGCACAATCAGGGCCACCATCAGGGGGTGAAAGGGGTGACTGCTGTCAGGGGCCACCTAGGCCAGGGGGCCTGATGAGGCAAGCACAACTTTTATTAAAAACATTTTTTTTAATGTCGGCAGCCACCAGAGGTCGCTACAGCAGAGTGCTATTTAGTGATTACAAGGAGTAAAGCATTAGCATTTGAGATGATATCTGAGTGTGCACTAAACCACTATGCACAGTGTGAGACAAACTTGGCACTTCAGTTTGTACAGTGTGTGCCTGAGTCCGAGGGCAGATCACTTTCCTTTGCAGAGGTGGTAGGACTTAGTAATTGTTTGTTTATTTCTTTGTGCAATTTGGGATTGTAATTTCAGTGTGGAAGTTGTATGGTGGGGCCAGGGGTCCATAAAAACACATTTTTGTTTAGCAATATGCTCCAGTGTATTTATTATTATTTGACAATGCCGTAGAAATTCTATATTTAAAACCCTGCAGAAATGTTTCCTCCTCAATATACAAATGGTAGGTGCCCTTTTGGCAGATATGATTTTTTTTATTTATATATATATTTTAATTAAATTCCAGTTTACTGCCCCTTTATGCAAGGACTTTCCAGATGCCAGGAGGTATTTCATCTAAGATTTTTACATCTGCATAAAATGTTATACTTTCAGGCTAAGATTGCTCAGTGTTTGAAATGAGACAGGTTAACTTGACACTGTTCAGTTTACACTACAGCTGACTTAATTTTGAAATACAGGTGAAATTTGAAAAATTTGAATACTGTGCAAAAGTTAATTTATTTCACTAATGCAACTTAAAAGGTGAAACTAATATATGAGATAGACTCATTACATGCAAAGCAAGATAGCTCAAGCCGTGATTTGTCATATTTGTGATGATTATGGCTTACAGCTCATGAAAACCCCAAATCCACAATCTCAGAAAATTAGAATATTGTGAAAAGGTGCAATATTCTAGGCTCAAAGTGTCCCACTCTAATCAGCTAATTAATCCAAAACACCTGCAAAGGGTTCCTGAGCCTTTAAATGGTCTCTCAGTCTGGCTCAGTAGGAATCACAATCATGGGAAAGACTGCTGACCTGACAGTTGTGCAGAAAACCATCAGTGACACCCTCCATAAGGAGGGAAAGCCTCAAAAGGTAATTGCAAAAGAAGTTGGATGTTCCCAAAGTGCTGTATCAAAGCACATTAATAGAAAATTATGTGGAAGGGAAAAGTGTGGAAGAAAAATGTGCACAAGCAGCAGGGATGACCGCAGCCTGGAGAGGATTGTCAGGAAAAGGCCATTTAAAATTGTTGGGGACTTTCACAAGGAGTGGGCTGAGGCTGGAGTCAGTGCATCAAGAGCCACCACACACAGACGGATCCTGGACATGGGCTTTAAATGTCGTATTCCTCTTGTCAAGCCACTCCTGAACAACAAACAACGTCAGAAGCGTCTTACCTGGGCTAAAGAAAAACAGACCTGGTCTGTTGCTCAGTGGTCCAAAGTCCTCTTTTCTGATGAGAGCAAATTTTGCATCTCATTTGGAAACCAAGGACCCAGAGTATGGAGGAAGAATGGAGAGGCACACACTGCAAGATGCTTGAAGTCCATTGTGAAGTTTCCACAGTCTGTGTTGATTTGGGGAGCCATGTCATCTGCTGGTGTTGGTCCACTGTGCTTCATTAAGTCCAGGGTCAACGCAGCCATCTACCAGGAGATTTTGGAGCACTTCATGCTTCCTTCCACAGACGAGCTCTATGGGGATGCTGACTTCATTTTCCAGCAGGACTTGGCACCTGCCCACACTGCCAAAAGCACCAAAACCTGGTTCAATGACCGTGGGATTACTGTGCTTGTTTGGCCAGCAAACTTTCCTAACCTGAACTCCATAGAGAATCTATGGGGCATTGCCAAGAGAAAGATGAGAGACATGAGACCGAACAATGCAGAAGAGCTGAAGGCCGCTATTGAAGCATCCTGGTCTTACATAACACCTCAGCAGTGCCACAGGCTGATAGTTTCCATGCCACGCCGCATTGAGGCAGTAATTGCTGCAAAAGGGGCCCAAACCAAGTACTGAGTACATACAGTATGTGTGCTTATACTTTTCAGAGGTCTGATATTGTTCTATGTACAGTCATTGTTTTATTTATTGCATGTAATATTCTAATTTTCTGAGATTGTGGATTTGGGGTTTTCATGAGCTGTAAGCCATAATCATCACAATTATGACAAATCACGTCTTGAACTATCTTGCTTTGCATGTAATGAGTCTATCTCATATATTAGTTTCACCTTTTAAGTTGCATTAGTGAAATAAATGAACTTTTGCACGATATTCTAATTTTTCGAGTTTCCCCTGTACATACAAACAAGCCTAAATTCTGCATTTAACCAGATCTAATGGTATGAGGCTGAGTACCACAGCTTATGGTTCCACCAAGACCATATAGAGTACAGCATTTTCAAAATTCAAAAGTACAGCTAACAGATATGAACATTTTTACACCAGATTTGAAGTGATGTTCTTGGTTGGCCAAAATGGGGAAAAATGCACAAACATATGTCAACCTTTCAAAAGTACTTTTCTACATCTACCCATTCTGACAGATCATTAATGTACAATTTTGAGTTCACAGAAGTATTTTTGTCTGCACATTTACACATATGGTTCTTTAAAAAGTGATCTCTTAATTTCTGCTATTTTGTTTATCATGCATGTCACACACTGTTGATTTAGGGGATGGCAATGTGCATAAATTTTACCTTCTGTGAGTGTTTCTGTGAGTGTCTCTGTTTATGTCTTTTTGCTTTTGTTGGTGTCTCTATGAGTGTGTATGTATTTTTTTTCTGTGGGTCTCTCTGAGAGGGGGTGTGTGTCTGTATTTTTGCATTTTCTGTGGATGTCTCTGTGAGGGTTTGTGTGTATGTCTTTGTGCATTTTCTGTGGATGTCTCTGTGAGGGTGTGTGCATATGTCTTTGTGTGTTTTCTGTGGATGTCTCTGTGAGGGTGTGTGCGTATGTCTTTGTGCATTTTCTGTGGGTGTCTCTGTGAGGGTGTGTGCGTATGTCTTTGTGCATTTTCTGTGGGTGTCTCTATGAGGGTGTGTGTGTATGTCTTTGTGTATTTTCTGGGGATGTCTCTGTGAGGGTGTGTGCATATGTCTGTGTGTTTTCTGTGGGTGTTTTCGTGGGTGTCTCTGTGAGGGTGTGTGCATATGTCTGTGTGTTTTCTGTGGGTGTCTCTGTGAGGGTGTGTGTGTGTGTGTATGTCTTTGTTTGTTTTCTGTGGATGTCCCAGTGAGGGGGTGTGTGTATGTATGTATTTGTGTGTTTTATGTGGCTGTCTCTCTCTGTGTGTTTGTCTTTGTGTGTTTTCTGTGGGTGTCTTTCTGTGTGTGTGTGTGTGTGTGTGTGTGTATGTCTTTGTGTGTTTTCTGTGGGTGTCTCTCTCTGTGTGTATGTCTTTGTGTGTTTTATTTGGGTTTCTCTCTGTGTATGTGTATGTCTTTGTGTGTTTTCTAAAATTTGTATAAATAGGAGATGCGCTAAAAAGATGCTGGATGAAAACAATATATTATTTCTAGTATAAAATACTTAGTGTTGATATGTGAAATATGGTCCTACTGTAATTAGAAAGATAGGGGACGCCTTGAGCAGGCTTAAACTAGAAACATATGTATGTGTACAAATAGAAGAGGAAACAAGTTCTTCTCTAGATAAATCAAAACATAATAGTTTTTTAATATGGCAGTAATATAAAATCAGTATTTGTTGTAACTTCAGTATCGAATCTATACCATCAGAAGATATAAAATAAAAAATAGGCACATTAAAAACAACAATATATTAATGTGCCTATTTTTTATTTTATATCTTCTGATGGTATAGATTCGTTACGGAAGTTACAACAAATACTGTTTTTATATTACTGCCATATTAAAAACTATTATTGTCATTCTGCATTTATGTTTAAACAACAAATGGGGGGCTGCCTTGAATTCATGCCAGGGTCTATTTGTGGTCCCAGATGGACGCTGTCTGGTTATTTAAAAGCCACTTATAGTGGGACTGACTTTTAGAGGAGCTTGTCCTTAGTGTTAACCCTAAACCAACCAGTATTAAAGGGACATTAAACACTAAGAGCTAGATTACAAGTGTAGAGCAATCATTTGCGCCATAGTGATAAAGGGGTATATTGCGAGGATTTGCGCTTACCGCTGATATTACAAGTTGAAAGTAAATGCAATCGGGTGAGTGCAATCGTGATTTAAGCTAGAATCATTATCGCGATTTCACATTTGTGGTTAACTGTTGGGCGAAAATAAAAAGTTACACAAAACACTTCAAAAATACATTACAAAGTACAGTTACACTCATATTAACACTGTCTACTAAAAATTTTAAAAAAAAGGGGGTGGAGCTTGCTAGCAAGGAGAACAGACGTGTGTGCCTGGAGCTCCTCAGCTAAAATTGATAAAAAATGGGCATATATCTAATTTTATAACAGACTAAATGACCAAAAAGCTCAGTGATTAGAGTTAAATACATTCTTCAGACCTCTAAGTAGCAAAAATCTGATATTTGTTGATTTCGGAGCTACCTCAGCAGCATTATAGTCTGGGGCCTACAACATCTAACGAGACAGCGTGGACACGACCTCCCCTAACATTTAAAAGTACTTTCTCCAAGTGTTAATAAAAGAGGGCGAGCGATCTTATCTTTACAGACACAGAGACCTAATAGTCCGCCAAAGCCGAAAGACTCAGACAACCCGGCCATCGATGGGGCTTTCACTCCCTACACGGTGCCATCAATTGCACCATCAGGAGGTGAGCACCTCAACAGAACAATTAACCTCAGTAGCCGGTTCAACTCAGCAGACATCTCTGGGACCCTGCTCGACTGCACAGTTATAAACTTGGAGGTGATTGTCAGCAATCCATGATCTCCGGCATCTGCTGGTGTGAATCGCCATTTTGGGAAGACAGCAGTCTAAGGCCTACAGTGGAGAGAAGTTGGAGTGATTACATTGCGGCTCCATCAAACTGATCCACAACCTACAAGACCGTAGTAAGTTACACACATTCACTTTTGGGCAGGGGATCACTCTAATAAGAGCACATACATTCTATGGCTGCACCTGTAAATGGACAAATCTATGGCTGGGCCTAAAAATCAGAAGCCCTAAGTTTTTAGAGATTTGGGAAGAGGCCTATATCACCAAACCCATTAGTACCTCATCTGAAATAATGGCCTCCACTGCAAAACTAAAGAAAGTAATTCTTACCATTTTGGAGGATCACGTTAAGTACCTCCATTTACTGATTGGTCAGTGTTTTGGAGCTGATAGACCCTCCGTGGCCGTATGTGGCACAGCCTTGCCGAGCACTACGCAGGGACAGACAGTTATATCCCAAAACGAGGAAAATATCTTCAAGCTGGCAGAACCTACAATTCCAGCCTCTAGCCCAGTGGTCATGAGCGGTAGCCTAGAGAGGATGTCATCTGGAGCAGTCGCGGCTTTACCAGTCTCCTGCTCCCCCCATGTGAGTGCAGTTCTGCCAGAATTCTATACAACGATGTCTGTAGACACTGGGGCAACAACGGGGATGCCTCATTTGGCTGAGAGTGTTATCCCCCTGCTAGCTGTGGAGCGATCCCTATCCAGCCTGAAAGCCGTTGAAAGGAGACTTGAGACACTATTTTTCATGCCTCAGATACGGTCTCATGTGGGTAAGGCCCTTTGAACTACCACCTGGAATACCTTTATCCCTACTTGAGCCATTCATCTCTGCTCAAGAATTCGGCTGCCAACATGATATCAGGCATTGGAGATTGGTTAGCTGTTGTAGCACCGGTGTGGGTGTGGAGCCCATGGCCGTGCTTTTTTTTTTAAGGTAGTATGTGTCCTGAAATTAGGGACTCTACACCCAGTAGGTTTAAATAACGATTATGATTTACATTTATTTCTTTAATGTTTTTTTTAAAATCTTTATTAGATTGTTTTTAATTAATTGTTTTTTAATATAAACGTATACAATGAAGTTGTATGTAGCAATTATTGTAAATATAATCTAACAGGTATGACAAATATGTATATAAATGTATGATAACCACAAGATATGGCCTCTGAACAAGCATAGACATATTTTGGCAATGTATTAGTTAACTAATTAAGGTTTCAGGTGCTTTAAAAGGAAGTAGTTAGCTGTGTACTACGGGCTATGTAGGCCCAAAACGTCGCTGTATTTTATCCTCTTCACCTCAATAAAGGATTTATTTTGATAAAACAGTGCTGAAACTACTTCTATTTTTTGGATTTTATATATATATATATATATATATATATATATATATATATATATATATATATATATACATACATAAATACATACATACATACATACACACACATATAAATATCAAGAAAATAACAGCGGGAAGCAATTGCTAGTAGTAGAGCTGTAGGAAAGGATAATGTAATGCCCACATATATCCTATATATAGTACCTATTAGGGCTAATGGTGCAGACCCATGTAAAATGTATAAAGAATTACAAAAGAAAAGATAGAAACAAAATAAATATTGTTGTTTCAAAATAAAGACAGGGGAAACAGCACTCTTTTATAAAAAGGAACAGCTCAAAAAGATATGGTATGTATCAATATCAATTTATTAGTATACAAAAACAATTAATTGTGGCGATTCACCAAATTTCTTAAAAAAATGCTAAAAAAAAGTCACATCTCTAGAAGATTAGCAAAGTACATAAAACAATTTCCCAAGTGAAATATAAAAAACAACCTACATACGTGAAAAACCTGACCAGTCAGGGTAAGTGTAAGGCGCCAGTGCAAATGCATATAGAGGAGAGTTTACGTAACATAGAATCCTTATCTGATCAACTACACCCTGCTGCACACAGAACCCCCATGAAAAATATCAGGAGGTATATTCTGGGCAGGTAAAGTAAATGGGATCTAAGTTGTCAGTGAACACACACTATAGAACAAAGGTGCAATTCAAGCATATAGAACAAAGGTGCAATTCAAGCATAGGAGGTTAGAAAGCTCAGTCAAGCATGTATAGCCAAGATTAATATAGGCAGTCCAAGGGGCAGTAAAGCCAGAGAGCGTTCTGTTCAGAGCATATATATCAAGCAAAGATGCAGCCGTACAAACGTATGAATTTGTCAATTGAACTTTGTATAATGGTGAGTATCCCAAGGGTCTGCATAAGTTAGCATCATCAGCAACCACAGTCACTAAGTAATATAAGCTGGTTCCTAAATGGACACAGTGGCAAAGTCTTTCTGTGGGAGTCTGGGAAGCAGGGTATTTACTACACCTTCCTGAAACCTCCGCTGATGCACAAACGTTGGAATTAGGTTTGCTGCTTAAAAATCATGCTGCAGAGACCACGTCGTAATACAATTATTACAATTCGCAATAAAATCAGTGAGTAACTGTTACTATAGGAAGCATGCCATATCCAATTTCTCGTTCATACCATTCGGGAATTGGGTACCTAGAGTAGATATCCATCTACAATCCTTTTTTAGGAGGGTCTTTTCACTGTCCCCTCTCTGCCATTTGTTATACCTCTGTCTATACCTATAAACTGCAGAGAGTCAGGATTTCTGGAATGGAATTGTTCAAAGTGTTTTGCTACACTGCTGTTCTGAACTTTAATTTTGATATCATCTCTATGTTCAGTAATTCTTTCTTTTATAGCTCTTTTAGTTTTCCCAACATAAAAGCAGGGACATGAACATGAGAGCAAGTAAATCACTCCTTCAGTGTTACAATTAATAAAATGTTTCAATTTATAAACCTTCCCATTATAGGTTCCAAATTCTTTTGTTTTTACCATAAACTTACATGCAACACATTTCCCACATGGATGGTTGGCAATAACTTTATGGTTACCAAGCCAATTTTTCTCTTTTGGTTTGGATACAAACTGGCTTCTGACTAGTTTATCCCGCAAATACGGGGTTCTCATTGCAGCCATACTAGGGTATTTCCCCACTTCCCAGGCCACACTGTCATCACTTAGTAGTACATTCCAGTTCTTTGCTAACACGTCTTTTAAGTAATTCCAATGGCAATTAAAATCAGTTATGCGGGATAGATGAGTAGAGCCTAGATGTGAAATGGCTCTACTCATCTATCCTGCATGAAGTGGGTATAAAAGCCTGTGAACATTTCCTCATGATATGGGGGGACATGTACCAGAAACATACTGATTTTCTCATCAAACAGTTGACTTTTGTCCTAATGAACAACATCTTTATGTTTGATGGTAAGATCTATAAACAAGAGAGATGGCTTAGGGCACCACTTGCGCACCTACGTATGCCTGCCTCCACCTTAGTTCATGGGAAATGAATGATGTGTATCAGAATCCACTATTTGAGACACACATCCACATATGGCTTCGCTATGTGGATGATGTCTTTCTGGTATGGGAGGTTTTAGTAGAAAGCGTAAAGGAATTTGTTGCTGCCCTAAATATAAATGACAAAAATATTACGCTAACTTTACAATACACTGAGCAAGAACTGGCATTCTTGGATATTACAGTGAGGCTAGAAAGGGGATTACTAGTGACAGAAAATTATCGAAAACAGACTACAATGAACAGCCTTCTCCTAGCCTCCAGTCACCATCCTGCCCACTTAAAGAAAGGGATTCCTAAAGGACAGTTTCTGAGATTACGCAGAAACTGTTCTTCTAGAGAAAAATACAATAGACATGCAGACGAAATGGAAAAAAGTTTCTTGGAGAGGGGCTATTCTAAAAGAAACATTAGATGGACCAAAAATAAAGCAGGACGTACTGACAGAGATATCCTGCTTTTTCCTAAAATAAAAGATCAAACCTCCAAAATTAGACTCATAACTGATTTCAATTGCCATTGTAATGGCTTAAAAGACGTGTTAGCAAAGAACTGGAATGTACTACTAAGTGATGACAGTGTGGCCCGGGAAGTGGGGGAATACCCTAGTATGATTGCAAGGAGAGCCCCTAATTTGCGGGGTGAACTAGTCAGAAGCCAGTTTGTATCCAAACCAAAAGAGAGAAATTGGCTTGCTAACCATAAAGTTATTGGCAACCATCCATGTGGGAAATGTGATGCCTGTAAATTTATAGTAAAAACAAAAGAATTTGGAACCTATAATGGGAAGGTTTACACATTAAATCATTTTATTAATTGTAACACTGAATGAGTGATTTACTTGCTCTCATGTTCATGTCCCTGCTTTTATGTTGGGAAAACTAAAAGAGCTATAAAAGACAGATGGCTAGATTACGAGTTTTGCGTTATGAGTGAAAAAGCAGCGTTATGGCTCTTTTTCACTACCGCTGCTATTACGAGTCTTGTAGGTATAGCTGTACCACACTTTTTAAAACGTATTTTTTCAATGGGACTTCCATAGCGCCGGTATTACGAGTTTGCCTGTCCGGCTAAAAAGTGAGCAGTACAGCCCATAACTACAAGATCCGTACCGTAAACTGAAAGTCAAAGCTGTAACATAAAACTCATAACTAAAGTGTTACAAAGTACACTAACACCCATAAACTACCTATTAACCCCTAAACCGAGCCCCTCCCACATGGCAAACACTAAAATAAATTTATTAACCCCTAATCTGCCGCTCCGGACATCGCCACCACTATAATAAACATATTAACCCCTAAACCGCCACACTCCCGCATCGTAAACACTAGTTAAATATTATTAACCCCTAATCTGCTGCCCCCAATGTCGCCTCCACTATACTAAAGTTATTAACCCCTAAACCTCTGGCCTCCCACATCACTAACACTAAATAAATATATTAACCCCTAAACCTAACCCTAAGTCTAACCCTAACACCCCTAACTTTAATATAATTAAAATAAATCTAAATAAAACCTACTATTATTACCTAAATAATTCCTATTTAAAACTAAATACTTTCCTGTAAAATAAACCCTAAGCTAGCTACAAAATAACTAATAGTTACATTGTAGCTATCTTAGGTTTTATTTTTATTTTACAGGTAAGTTTGTATTTATTTTAACTAGGTAGAATAGTTAGTAAATAGTAATTAACTATTTACTAGCTACCTAGTTAAAATAAATACAAATTTCCCTGTAAAATAAAACCTAACCTAAGTTACACTAACACCTAACATTACACTAACATTAAATAAATTACATTAATTAAATACAATTAACTAAATTACAAAAAACAAAACACAGAATTACACAAAATAAAAAAGAAATGATCAAATATTTAAACTAATTACACCTAATCTAATAGCCCTATCAAAATAAAAAAGCCCGCCAAAATAAAAAACCCTAGCCTACACTAAACTGCCAATAGCCCTTAAAAGGGCCTTTTGCGAGGCATTGCCCCAAAGAAATCAGCTCTTTCACCTATAAAAAACAAAACAAAAAACAACCACCCAACAGTAAAACCCATCACCCACACAACCAACCCCCCCCAAAAAAAAAACCTACCTAAAAAAAAACTAAGCTCCCCATTGCCCTGAAAAGGGCATTTAGATGGGCATTGACCTTAAAAGGACAGTTAGCTCTTTTACATTGCTCAAAGTCCGTAATCTAAAAATAAAACTCACCCAATAAACTATTAAAAAAACCTAACACTAACCCCCAAAGATCCACATACAGTTTTTGAAGACCGGACATCCATCCTCAACGAAGCCGGGAGAAGTCTTCATCCAAGCGGCAAGAAGTCGTTCTCCAGACGGGCAGAAGTCTTCATCCAGACGGCATCTTCTATCTTCATCCTTCCGACGTGGAGCGGATCCATCTTCAATACATCCGGCGCGGAGCATCCTCTTCTTTCGCTGGCTCTTCAAGACTGAATTTTCCTTTAAATTACGTCATCCAAGATGGCGTCCCTTGAATTCCGATTGGCTGATAGAATTCTATCAGCCAATCGGAATTAAAGGTTGAAAAATCCTATTGGCTGATGTAATCAGCCAATAGGATTGAACTTCAATCCTATTGGCTGATCCAATCAGCCAATATGATTGAGCTTGCATTCTATTGGCTGATTGGAATCATACCATTATTACAAAGTAGCAACTTTGATAATCTTATCCTGAGGGTAAATTTATGAACCCTCAGTATTAGGATTATCCAGATATTTCTGACAATATTATATTGGGGGATTTAAGTCATTCAATGAAGTATACACCAAGCATTCTGCCACATACATCAAAAAGGTTATTTCAATAAGTTGGATTGAAGCCCCACAATTCAACCAGAAGTTTAAGTGTGTGTGTGGGCAGCAAGCCAGATACCTATCTGTCTATAGCTGTCTTTTTATAAGTCAATATTAAAAGTTACATTTTTTGCAACCAATCCTTTTTCTCATATTTTTTTTTGTTAAGAGGCATATCCTTTTTTAGCATCCCACCATTTGGTTTAGCCTAATAATAAGTACATTTCTTCTTCTTAACAAGGCTCCTAGATGGAAAATGATATCTTCTAGCCATACTCTATTGTATATACATCTAAGATGTGTCTGATGTGTGAAATGACTATATGGCTGTACATTTAAAATGTTTGACTGTATTTCTAAATGAAACTACATTTATTTTTCTTTGTTTCAGGAATCTGGTGTGAAAATGAGGTTTTGAAATAGAGGTGGGTTTCAATCACATAATAAAAAACCCTTGCACAGGAAGTGAAGAGGGTGATCATTTGGTCAATGCTGGCTTATGTGCTTACCTTGTCTTACTGGCTGAAGGCTGAATTGCTGCCTGGGAAATATACAGTGTTTGTGAGACCATTTTTGTGATGGGAAACTCTTTATACCGAAAGAGGAAACACAATTGGGCCTAATATTCACTTCCAGGCTGGTGCATAATCTCTTATATGACAGTTAAAAGAATTCTCATTGAGGTCTGAACTCTCAAATATTTGTCATCTGTTAATGTATTAAGCGGTTTGATGTTTTATATTTTTAATGTTTTAAAGCAAAGATATTTTTATTGCTGTAGTTTAATTGAAGCTGGTAGTCAAAGAGGTACTTTATAGTTGCAACACTAATATTAAATAGACCAGGGTATTGCACTAGTTGTTGTGGCTAAGTTGAAACTATTTAATGCCATATTGGTTGGTATATGTTGAGCTGATACATTTGTGTAAAAATCTCCTGTTGATTATTTAAAGTATTATAAGACTATTTTGGGCCAAATAGTTTAATTATATTTTTCTGGAAGTTCTATTAGATCTATTGAGATTTGGTAAGATATGAGTTGAAATATTAGGTTATATTGTTAACTAAGCATTGTTAAGTTAGTAGTCCATATTTTGGCATTGGACTAAGTGTTGCTGGCTTAATACAAATTATTCTTGTAAAATTCATGTGGAATATTTGTTAAGTGATTAATTTTGAGATAAGGTTAATTTATAGAAATATTGTGCTTACATGGGATAATAGACAATATCTATTGAATAGTAATTCATCTAAATATCTCTATAGCCTGCTTTATATTTTAATATTGTATTGATAAATTGATAGATATAACTGGTCATAGGGGATATTCAGCTACTACATAAATATAATCAAGGTGTATATAAAGATTAACTGATCAGAATTTAGTAATATTTTATATTGAGATTAAATATTATTTTTTAATAATAATATTGTTGTCAAATTTATAGATATCTCAATAGCGATATTTTGGGGTACACTACAGAGATTTAACATCTTACTGGGGTGTATTGACAAAATTCTGCTATATTAATTGTTGATATCGCTGACAATAATTTTATACTGCTATTAATTATTAATATTCATAATTACAATACGTAACACGTTGGTGGCAACTGCTGCTGATAAATACACCAACCTTACTGGAGGACACTCCTGAGTCGTATCAACAATATGTATGCATATACAGACATATATAAGTGCATTAGAACTTTTTGCCTTTAAGTAGATGAAAACATATAAAAGCATATTTATGCAATATTCAAATTGTCTAAAGGTTTGAACTGTGTATTTACTATAAATATTTCACATTACAATGTTCTGTAAATAGCAGAATATGGTATTTGTATGTTTAAATATATATATATATATATATATATATATATATATATATATATATATATATATATATATATATACCTATATATATAATTGATATATAGATATAAAAAATATATATTTAAAAAAAAAATCAGATATATGTAGAAATATTTAATTATGACTAAATAGAACATATCCTGTTACATAAATAACATTAGAATAGGAAATATTCATATTTTCACGTCGGGTTAGTGATAATGAGAATATGTGATTGGGTTTGCGCGAGAGTAGGGTGGTTTTTTCCCACTTTTTTTTCTCCATTGACTTCTATGGGGGAATTGGTGAACGCGCACATGATATTCTAAGTTTGGATTTTTGCGCTAGTCGGGTTACCGCTAGAGCAAAAACAGTTTACTTTCAACTTGTAATAAGAGCGCAACCCGACTAGTGCAAAAATATTAATTCTAGCTGAGTTTATCCCTATAGCAGATAGCTCTCCACTTGTGATCTGGCCATAAATAAATGCTAGATAGAATGATGCATTCAAAGAAGAGATTATTCTGTGAATAACCAGTTGTTTAAATATACTGACAGATTAAGTGTAAAGTGTTAGTGTCTATAAAACAATGAGAGCCCCCATGTTGTAATTTAGGGGCAGTTATAAATAGGTCACTAGAGTGTGCAAACAATGGCTGTGTGAAATATAACAGTGTTCTGCACTTCTATTTCTAACAGGAACTGAAAAGCTCACAATTTCAGAATGGAATTACATGAAAAGGGGACAAAATAAATAATGAAAGTATATTGTAGCGTTTTATATTACTATCTTAAAGTGTTTAATGTCCCTTTATGTATCCTGGTATGTTTCTAATGTGTGTTTTAACTAATGCATGATTTGGATGGGAACTGTTTATTTGAATTTGGATAATAAAGTTTTGATGTGCAGCCTGGGTCACAATTTAGCTTGCAAATTACTTATTGCTTAGTCTTTTCATTTAAATGTCTGTGTATACTGGTTTTGTGACTGCTAGCATCATCTCAACAGATTTCTCTTCAAATGTATGTTTTTCAACTTGTAAAAGATTATATATATATTTACTGTAGAGGGTTAAATAAAACACCTTGTTGCCCTGGATGAATTCACCAAACATTGTATAACCTTATGTTACATAATTTCACCAGCTTGTAGTTTAACAAATATATAACCTACCACACAGAAAAGGTGAATGAATGGATTTTTATTAATTCACCTTGATTTCTGAATGAAATGACTATAGAAACAAGAGTGTTAACTCTATCTGGTTTCTACTGCAGGTTGTAAAACCCACCACAGGAAATAAATTGCACCTTGACCCTGTAATTGAGGTTTAAGATTATTGGCAGCGATTAAATGCATGCATTATAAACCTCTGTGGGTGACTCTGAAATTCATGCGTACATGGACAGTATTAGTCATAACATGGTTAATTATGGTCGTGCAGAGAAAAAAAATTGTCTAATATTTATTTAATATTCATATATAAAATAGTAGCATTAAAGTAAAGTTTCATGACTCAGATAAACCATGCAATTTGAAACAAATTTCCAATATACTTCTAATATAAAAACATGCACATTATTTTTATATGCACACTTTCTGAGGCTCTATCTCCTACGTGAAAAAGTTCACAGTATATACGCATAAGCATTTTGTGATTTACTAATTGCTGTCACGATACAAGAAGAAGAAAAATTGGATTAACTTTGAAATTTGCCAGAAAATATTCTATTGCTTTTTTTCAAAATTAAATTAAGTTTTATTGCATTGTGATTTTATTGTGCATTTGTCAGTTATTCATTTCTACTGTATTTAGTGGTTCTGTAACTAAACTAGTCTTTTATTCAAATATATTTTAAAGATGGACGTTATCAAGCCGTCACCAAGCTCCCATTGACAATTTAGATTACACACAAAAATAACCTACAATCACAAAAAATGCATAAATGATTTAATCCTTAACCATTTGTATCCACAACTGTAAATATGTTTGATAATCAATGACAGATGTGTTACAAGTTTGTATTTTATGTGTAATTGAAATCAGGATAGATCTTTTGATTAGGCTACATACTGAAACAACAAAATAAACAAAAAAAAATAATAATAATAATTCTCAGATAAATCCAGTGAAGGGTTGTAAAGTTGAAAACTAACTACTGGTTATAAACAATTTAAAGGGACAGTAAAGGGAAAATTAAACTTCCATGATTCACATAGAGCATGCAATTTTAAACAACTTTTAAATTTGCTTCTATTATACAATTTGCTTTGCTCTGTTGGTATCCTTTTTTGAAGACTAAACTTATGAGGGCTGATAGGAGCTTAGCAGCATAGTTTGTCAGAAATGTATATAAAACATTGTTCTAAACAAGTCACAATTACTGTTGCCAGATAGCATAAGACACATGCATGCTTCTAAGATCAGCTAGCCAGATTTATTCTTGTGAAAATGCAACACACTAAGATCATAGTGTGTTGCATTCACAAGAATAAATCCGGGTCCGAAAATTGCATAATGCAGTTTCTCTGCATAGATTTTCCTTATACACACAGTAACATGAATGTAACAGAAGTGCACATGGAAACACAGATATTATAAATCACAACTCCCACTGTATGCAGCTTCCAGGCAAGTGTTAGAGCAATCATCAATCTTTTACACTGCTGCGGGGTGCAGACAAATCAGACAAATGCGTCCAAGCTCACCACCAACATCTACAAAGTAACAAAGAAGTCACACTCCAGAAAGTTAAAGTAAAAAATAACTTTTATTTCATCTTTTTAAAAATAATGTGATACACGGATGGGAATGACTTATGCGTTTCGTGCCGCCCACTGGTACTTAATACATTCAAACACATACCTCCTATTTAAAGGTAAAAAAACACATATCAAAAGCAGTGTAACAAACACATCAAATCTGTTATGTCTGCAACCAGGGCCGCCATCAGGGGGGGACAGGAGTGACTCCTGTCAGGGACCCAATGGGCCAGGGGGCCCCATGAGGCAAGAATAACTATTATTTAAAAACTTTTTTTTTTCGGCAGCCACCAGAGGGTACTACAGCAGAGTGCTATTAAGTGTGGGAAATGTTATTACAAGGAGTAAAGCATTAGCATTTGAGAGGATTTCTGAGTGTGCACTAAACCACTCTGCACAGTGTGAGACAGACTTGGCACTTAAGTTTGTACAGTGTGTGCCTAAATCACATGGCAGATCACTTTAATTTGCAGAGGAGGTAGGACTTACTTAGTAAATGTTGTTTATTTCTTTGTGCAATTTTGGATTGTAACTTCAGTGTGGTAGTAGTTCTATGGTGGGGCCAGGGGTCCATAAAAACACATTTTTTAGCAATATGCAGCAGTGTATTTATGATTATTTGACAATGCTGTAGAAATTCTATATTTAAAGCCATGCAGAAATGTTCCCTCCTCAATACACAAATGGTTAGTGCCCTTTTTGCAGATATGAGTTGTTTTTTTTCAAATTAATATATATATATATATATATATATATATATATATATATATATATATATATATATATATATATATATATATATATATATATATATAGATATATATATATTCATTACATTCCAGTTTACTGCACCTTTATGCCACCTTGCATCTGGAAAGTCCTTGCATAAAGGTGCAGTAAACTGGAATGTAATGAATATATATATATATATATATATATTCATTACATTCCAGTTTACTGCACCTTTATGCAAGGACTTTCCAGATGCAAGGAGGCATTTTATCTAAGATTTTTACATCTGCATAAAATGTTATACTCTCAGACTAAGATTGCTCAGTGTTTGAAATGAGCCAGGTTAACTTAACACTGTTCAGTTTACCCTACAGCTGACTTAATTTTGAAATACATACAAACAAGCCTAAATCCTGCATTTAACCAGATCGAATGGTATGAGACTGAGTACCACAGCTTATGGTTCCACCAAGACCATATAGAGTACAGCATTTTCAAAATCCATAAGTACAGCTGACAGATGGGAACATTTGTACACCATATTTAAAGTGGTGCTCTTGGTTGGGGAAAATGGGGAAAACAAACAAACATATGTCAACCTTTCAAAAGTACTTTTCTTCATGTAGCCATCTACCCAGATCATTAATGTACAATTTTGAATTCACAGAATTATTTTTGTTTGCACATTTGCAAATATGATTCTTTAAAAAGTGATCTCTTAATTTCTGCAATTTTTTTTATCATGCATGTCACACACTGTTGATTTAGGGGATGCAATGAGCAGAAATGTTACCTCCTGTGAGTGTTTCTGTGGGTGACTGTGTTTATGTCTTTGTGCTTTTGTTTGTGTTTCTATGAGTGTGTATGTATTTTTTTCTGTGAGTCTCTCTGTGAGGGTGGCTGTGTATGTCTGTGCATTTTCTGTGGATGTCTGTGAGGGTGTGAGCATATGTCTTTGTGCTTTTTCTATGGGTGTCTCTGTGAGTGTGTGTCCGTGTATGTATGTCTTTGTGCATTTTCTCTGGATGCCTTTGTGAGGGTGGGTGTGTATGTCTTTGTGTGTTTTCTGTGGATGTCTCTGTGAGGGTGTGTGTGTATGTATGTATGTCTGTGTTTTCTGTGGATGTCTCTGTGAGGGTGTGTGCATATGTCTGTGTATTTTCTGTGGGTGTCTCTGTGAGGGTGTGTGTATGTCTGTGCATTTTCTGTGGGTGTCTCTGTGAGAGTGTGTGTATGTCTTTGTGTGTTTTTTGTGAATCTCTCAGTGAGGGTGTGTGTGTATGTATGTCTTTGGGTGTTTTATTTGGTTGTCTTTCTATGTGTATGTCTTTGTGTGTTTTCTGTGGGTGTCTGTGTATTTCTTTGTGTGTTTTCTCTGTCTGTGTTTCCTTGGGTGTATGTGCAAGTTTGTGTGTGTGTCCATTGTCTGTTCCTTTTTAGGGCATTGTGACCTTACTACTGACTATTCACATCTTTTTACAGACTTTGAGACTAATGAGACCTTTCCGGAAGTCCCCAATCCAACATTTAACCTTTAAATTATTGTTTAGGCAGTTCAGGGCCCTTCCTTTCAGCCACTGCATGCTGTTGTCATCATTTAGTTGGCATCTTCCGTAACAAAAAGATAATCAGAACTCCATATTTTGTTTTGTAAATCTCCTTTTTTGACAAAACTGTAGTCTACCTCATTACTTGTCAGGTCAATGTAAACAAGTGCTAAGTGTCTGTTTGGGTGTCTGTGTCAGAGTGTGTTTGTGTGTTTCTTTGCGTGTCTGCTAGAGTGTCTATATGTGAGTGTGTGTATCAGTGTATGAGTGTGTCTGTGTCTTTCTGTGTTTGTGTGTTTCTTTGAGTGTCTTCTGGAGTGTCTATATGTGAATCCTTATGTGTGAGTGTGTGTTTCAGTGTATGAGTGTGTCTGTGTGTTTCTGTGTTCGTGTGTTACTACCTTTACAACATTTCCAAGTTTGACTACACTTAAGAATAAAGTGCATATACGTTTTAGTCACTTAATCAAAAATTGCACATGTCAAAGGGGGGGCCCTGATCAATGGATAAATCAGGGGCCCCAAAATTTCTAGTCGCAGCCCTGAATACAACTCCAAATATATACATATTAAAAACAACAAGAACATTTACATGTGTTAATAAATATAAACAGGGCAACTTATAATGATAGGATTTACAGTAATCATTATTCCCTAAATGCCCATTATGAACAAAACCAGCTGGGACCTACACATTCACAAGTTCAAACATTTGCAAATCAATCATCCTCAATTCAATTTTATTTTATTTTAATCTACAAAGTAACTCATGTCCCATTCTTGGTTCAGGTTTTCGTTTTCAACCTGTAAATGCAAAAAAAAGTTCTTTTTTGACAGAATTTTATATCTATCACCACCCTTAGGTGCCAAAAGAGCTATCAATTACTTTCAGAAGAATTTTAGCACTATTAGTTCAATATATAGTACAATTGCAATGCCTTGCTACTGCTGAATCTTTATTGTATTTCTTAACATCTCTCATGTTTTGCTAATACTAGATCTGAGCGGTCTGGATGTTTGGCCTACATATTGCTGGGAACAAAACTCACATTCAAGAAGATAAATAACAAAATTGGTTCCCCAATTAGCATTATATCACATTTCATATTGAACTTGTGTATTCCTACTGTAGGGCCTGTAATTTTAATATAGTAAATCTAAACTGTTAGTTTTCATTTTAAATAAGAGCAAATACCCTACTGTTCAACTTAGAAATAATGCAATTACTGTAAGGTGATATCATTTTGAGTCATTTGACATTTAAGTGATATTGCAGAGGTGTGTACTCACTTCAGTTTTATACTTAAAGGGATACTGAACCCACATTTTTTTCTTTCATGATTTAGATATAGCATGCAATTTTAAGCAACTTTCGAAAATTGCATGCTCTACCTGAATCATGAAAGAAAAAAATTGGGTTTAGTATCCCTTTAAACACACACAAATCAACCATTTAGCACACATTACTAAAATAGAGTTTTAAAACATCTTTGGTGCACATCAACTTGCAAATATACAAAAAACATTTTTAAATGCTTAAAAAGTTGCCTACAAATATCACCTATTCTTTTATAATAAAATTAGGATCTTAGTCAAGCAATATGGCCATATTCTGCTTAGCCAGTCATCAACTTACAAGGTGTCTTAATGTTGACTGGTCCTAACACTACATTATTTTGCCTTTGTAGGTTAACTTATTCCTGCTTGTCTCTTAAAAATAGAACGAGACTCCCTGGCTTTATATAGAACGAGCTTGGGTGGGTGCTTTTAACCAATGTAAGATGTTCAGTATTCCTTTTTTTAAATACAAATTTCACAAAGGTTGGTTTATCACATCTTAAATACATTGTTGGGAGTGCTGCCAATGAGATCACATATTTTTACAAAACACAGGGTATACTATTAGTGCACGCCCACATGCTAATAAACAAAACATTTCTACATGCTGCAAAAACTGACTACTAATATCACCTAAGCGGAATATGGCCTCATTGTGTGGCAATTTTAATATAAAAACATAGTTGATATTTACAGGTAGTTTTTGAAGCATTTCTTTTGTTTAGATATATATATATATTTTTATATATATATATATATATATCTCAATAACACACACACATATATATATATATATATATATATATGTATATATATATATATACATATATATATATGTGTGTGTGTTTTATATATATATATATATATATATATATATATATATATATATATATATATATATATGTGAGTGTATATATATGTATATATATATATATATATATATATATATATATATATAAATGTACATAAATATATATGCATGCATACAGGCAGCGGTAATATATACATATTATTCATAACTACTCTTAAAAGAAGTAATAAACTTATAAACTATAATGCAATTTGAATTCTAAATTCTTAATGACTACTATACATAAATATTATGTAATATATATTATATTATCTTAAATATAATTACTTAATGCAGATACATTTTTTTTTAAAAAGAGCAAGTAAAAATTAATAACATTAAGTTTCTTTGTATAACATGTATCATTAATACTTTTTTAAATAGAAGATCTAACACACTGATAATATTTCTTTAAAGGAGTGTATTCCCAGAGCTTGTCATATCATTGTGGTATATTTATAATTTAACATTCTAGTAAAGTGTAAGGTGAAATAAAACTATTACGTACCTCTTCCAGATAATACTTGGCTTGAAGCAAAAAAGACTTGAAAAGTTAAAAGAAAAGCAGCTAAAATCATCTTGTAATATCTTCTTTGCTCTTTTCTCTGGATCTCCAGTCTGAAATGAACTTGACTCTGTTTATAAAGTTACAGTCATTCCTCTGATGATCTTGCTTTTTTGGATACAAGTCAAGACTGGCTCAAATGATTCAAAGCACCAATCCAAAACTAAATGTTTTGCACATTTTTTTCTAGAATTGTAATCCATGGATTTTAAGGATGTAATGTAGCTGCAATGAAATGAAAAAAACTCTCTCAATTTAGAGCTCAAATTTTCTAAAATTAATGTTTTTTATACGAAGCCCCTTTTTCAAGCTGGAGATATTTAAAGGGACATGAAACACAAAATGATTATTTCATGATTCAGATAGAGCAGGCAAATGTAAACAATAGTGATGTTGTGAATAGTTCGCCGGCGAATAGTTCCCGGCAAACATAGCATGTTCGTGTTTGCCACGGCAGGCGAACATATGCGATGTTCGATCCGCCCCCTATTCGTCATCATTGAGTGTAGCTGCTGCTGATTTAATAGGGAAATCGATAGCTAGGCTAGTGTATTCAGTGTCCACTACAGTCCTGAAGGACTCATCTGATCTCTGCTGTAAGGACAGCACCCCAAAAATCCCTTTTTAGGGCTAGAACATCAGTCTGCTTTTTTTTTTTTTCCTTGTGTAATCTAATTGCAGTTGCCTGCCTGCCAGCGTGTGTGTCAGGCTCACATCGTATACTGTACCCACTTGCCCAGTGCCACCACTCATATCTGGTGTAACAGTAGTGTACATTTAAAAAAAACAACACTTTTTTGACTGTGAAATAATAGCAGACAGCTGCCAGTACCCAAGATGGCCATCAATAAGGAGATGGGGAGGGTTAGAGAGCTGTTTTGGGGGGGATCATGGAGTTGGGGGCTAAGGGGGGATGCTACAACACAGCATATGTAAATATGCACACACAAAAAATGTAAAAACAAATTTAAAAACCTTTTATTTTAGTACTGGCAGACTTTCTGCCAGTACTTAAGATGGCGGGGACAATTGTGGGGTGGGGGAGGGAAGGGAGCTGTTTGGGAGGGATCAGAGGGTGTGATGTGTCAGGTGGGAGGCTGATATCTACACTAAAGCTAAAATTAACCCTGCAAGTTCCCTACAAACTACCTAATTAACCCCTTCACTGCTAGCCATAATACACGTGTGATGCGCAGCAGCATTTAGCGGCCTTCTAATTACCAGAAAGCAACGCCAAAGTCATAGATGTCTGCTATTTCTGAACAAAGGGGATCCCAGAGAAGCATTTACAACCATTTGTGCCATAATTGCATAAGTTGTTTGTAAATAATTTCAGTGAGAAACCTAAAATTGCGAAAAAATTTAAGTTTTTTTTAAATTTGATCGCATTTGGGCGGTGAAATGGTGGCATGAAATATACCAAAATGGGCCTAGATCAATACTTTGGGTTGTCTACTACACTACACTTAAGCTAAAATTAACTCTACAAGCTGCCTACATGCTCCCTAATTAACCCCTTCACTGCTGGGCATAAAACACGTGTGGTGCGCAGTGGCATTTAGCAGCCTTCTAATTACCAAAAAGCAACGCCAAAGCCATATAAGTCTGCTATTTCTGAACAAAGGGGATCCCAGAGAAGCATTTACAACCATTTATGCCATAATTGCATAAGTTGTTTGTAAATAATTTCTGTGAGAAACCTAAAGTTTGTGAAAAAGTGAACAATTTTTTTTTATTTGATTGCATTTGGCGGTGAAATGGTGGCATGAAATATACCAAAATGGGCCTAGATCAATACTTTGGGTTGTCTACTACACTACACTTAAGCTAAAATTAATTCTACAAGCTGCCTACATGCTCCCTAATTAACCCCTTCACTGCTGGGCATAAAACACGTGTGGTGCGCAGTGGCATTTAGCAGCCTTCTAATTACCAAAAAGCAACGCCAAAGCCATATAAGTCTGCTATAATGGCATGTCTGGCACACAGTGTTGGGGCAAGGGTCCATCTGACCACTGATACCTGGTCTGCAAAGCATGGTCAGGGCAGGTATATCACCTACACTGCGCATTGTGTAGCGGGCGTAACCCTTACACTACCTGATCGATACAACATAATACCTGATGTTTTAAAGCACGTTATTCCAAACAATTTAGGAATGTTAGGTGATTTATGCCCTTTATGGATTAAAAGCAGACTCTGCATCAACTATGTAATTTTCCATGGGAGTTTTGCCATGGATCCCCCTCCGGCATGCCACAGTCCAGGTGTTAGTCCCCTTGAAACAACTTTTCCATCACTATTGTGGCCAGAAAGAGTCCCTGTGGGTTTTAAAATTCGCCTGCCTATTGAAGTCTATGGCGGTTCGCCCGGTTCGCCCGTTCGCGAACTTTTGTGGAAGTTTGCGTTCGCCGTTCGCGAACCCAAATTTTTAGGTTCGCGACATCACTAGTAAAAAACTTTCCAATTGACTTCCATTATTCAAGCACTACTAAATACAGTATAATTGCATAATTAACAAGTGCATAATAAAAATACAAAACAATAACACGTATTCTGAATGTAACAAAAGCAGTAGATTCTTTTTATGGCAAATGCATTTTTTCACCCATTTTCTGGCTCCTTGTATCATGTGACAGACATCAACCAATCACAGACTAGTATATGTATACCCTGTGAGCTTGTGCACATGCTCAGTAGGAGCTGGTGCCTAAAAAAAGTGTTCATTTAAAAAGATTGTGTAAAATTTTAATTATAGATGTAAAATGGAAAAATTCTTAAAATTGTGTGCTCTTTATGATTCATCAAAGATTAATTTTGACTTAAGTGTCCCTTTAAGTTTGCTTCATTCTCTTGGTATCCTTTGCTGAAGGAGCAGCAATGCACTATGGGGAACTAGCTAAACACATCAATGACAAGAGACCAATCACCAGCTAGCTTCCTGTAGTGTGGGATATGAGCATACTCTTTCTCAACAAAGGATAGCAAGGGAACAAAGTAAAATTGAAAATAGAAGTTAATTTAAGTGTCTTAAAATTACATTTTCTATATGAAACATGCAAGTTAATTTTTGATTTGACTATCCCTTTAAAACTCTAGAGTATGTTTTCTTTTTAATATGCAATTAAAGTGGTTTTCTTTATTGGAAGTTATTTTTTACTACTTTGTCCATGTCTGCTAGCTAAACACCTTGAGATTTTTATATAGAATGTTTAGGTATGCGTAATGAAACAATCCTTATTTATTTTGCCCCCTTTTATGAAATTTAGCTCTGAAAATTTAGCAATTTCTAATTCTCAGAGCATAAAAAGTAACCTGCTGATTTATCAAGGCTAACTCTTTTGTCTGTGCCTAATTGACTTTAACTGATAACAAATGCAAAACAGAGTACTAACAACACTTTGACAGTAGCTAGTGCTGCTGTTGGTGGGCGGAGTTTGGCTATTGCAAAATAATTACAGTAAAAATTATCACCTAGTTTACAAGTTTTGCGTTCGTGTTTTAACTCTGAAAAAATTGTAATTTCAGCGCTAAAACAGCAACGCAGCCATTACAAGTCTTGTCGGTATAGCTGTACCGCAAGCCATTTAGCCTGTAACGCAACGTGGGTCCCGCACTCGTAAAAATTACGTTTTTTCATGGGACTTCCATAGCGCAGCCATTACGAGTTTTGCGGTGAGGCTAAAAAGCTTGCATTCCAGCCTATACCAACAAGATCCGTTTCGCAATCTGAGAGCAGTAGTTATGAGTTTTACGCAACAAAACTGTTACATAAAGCTCATAACTAAAGTGTCACAAAGTACACTAACACCCATAAACTACCTATTAACCCCTAAACCGAGGCCCTTCTGCATTGCAAGCACTAAATTAAAGTTATTAACTCCTAATCTGCCGCTCCCAACATCGCCGCCACTAATACAATTTATTAACCCCTATTCTGCTGCTGCCCGACATCTTCACCACTATAATAAAGTTATTAACCCCTAAACCTTCTGCCTTCCCGCATCAAAAACACTATTTCCATAGTATTAATCCCTAATCTGCCGTCCACCCACATCGCCCCACTATACTAAAGTTATTAACCCCTATTCTGCCGCTCCCCAAAACCACCACCACTATAATAAATGTATTAACCCCTAAATCGCAAGCCCCCCACAATGAAATACACTAAATTAAACTATTAACCCTAAACCGAAAGCCCCCCACATGGCAATAAACTAATTTAAACTAGTAACCCCTAAACTGAAAGCCCCCCACATCGCAATACACTAATTTAAACTAGTAACCCCTAAACCTAAAGCCCCCCTAACTTTATATTAAAATTACAAAAAATAACAAACACTAAATTACGAAAAATAACAAATGAAATGATCAAAAATAAATAAGAATTACACCTAATCTAATAGCCCTATAAAAATAAAAAAGCCCACCCAAAATAAAAAAAAACCTAGCCTACAATAAACTACCAATAGCCCTTAAAAGGGCCTTTTGTAGGGCATTGCCCTAATTTAAACAGCTCTTTTACCTGTAAAAAAAATACAAAGACCCCCCCAACATAAAAAACTAACTCTAACAAAAACCTAAGATACCCATTGCACTGGAAAGGCCATTTGTATGGGCATTGCTGGCCTTCCTCTTTCCCGCCTCTCCCCCCTTCAATCCATCCTAAATGCCTCTGCCAGGCTGATCCACCTTTCCCATTGATCTGTATCTGATGCACCTCTCTGCGAGTCCCTTCATTGGCTCCCCATTCACAGCAGAATCAAATTAAAAATTCTCACCCTTACATACAAAACTCTCACCAACGCCGCTCCCCTCTACCTATCCTCTCTAATACACAAGTATACTCCAGCCCGTCCACTAAGATCCAACAATGACCTGCTCCTTGCATCCGCAACTATCACCTCCTCTCATGCTAGACTGCAGGACTTCTGTCGTGCAGCACCTACCCTCTGGAACACTCTCCCTCGTGCTGTCAGGCTTTTCCCTAATCTTTCTTCCTTTAAATGTTCCCTGAAGACTTTTCTATTCAGGGAAGCCTACCACCCAGCTCAATAATAAATTAATTTCACTTACCTAACATTTTCCTCATCTAACTCTGTATTAACATCTTTCTCAATCTTGCAGTCCTCACCTCCTGTTTCTCAACCTCCTACCCTTCTAGATTGTAAGTTCCCACGGGAATAGGGCCCTCAATCCCTCCTGTATGTGTTTGTAAATTTTGTCCTGTATCTTACAAGTCTTGTATTGTTTTATTTAAATGAATTGTATCCATGGACAGCGCTGCGGAATATGTTGGCGCTTAATAAATAAAGTATAATAATAATAATAAAAGGGCATTTAGCTTTTTTGCATTACCCTGAAAAGGGCATTTAGCTCTTTTAAGAAAAGCCTAAACCCTAAACTAAAATACAACCCACCCAAAAAAGTTTAAAAAAATCCTAACAGTAACCCCCGACGATCCACTTACAGTTTCTGAAGTCTGGGTATTCAGGCAGCAAGAAGTCTTCATCCAGGTGGCTCCATCTTCATCCATTGCGGAACCAGCATCTTCTTTATCCATGCGGAGGCGGAGCGGTCGATGCGCGGAGGCAGAGGTACAGGTGGGCACTCTTAAAAGAGCTGATTCGACTCAACCAATAGAATGACAGCTGCTTAAATCCTATTGGCTGATTTGAACAGTCAATAGGATTTTAGCAGCCCTAATTCCTATTGGCTGATTCAAAATTTTCATTTCAATCCTCAGTGTGCGGCTGACGTCGATGGACTTCCGCCTCCACACATCGACCGCTCGGCCTCCGCAGGGATGAAGAAGATGCCGGTCCCACAATGGATGAAGATGGAGCCGCCTGGATGAAGATGCCGTCTGGATGAAGATGGAGCCGCCGGGAGGAAGATTGTTCAAGCGGGATTTCAACAACTGTGAGTACCTAAAGAGGGGTTAGTGTTAGGTTTTTTTAAGGTTTTTGGGGTGGGTTTTTCTTTTAGATTAGGGTGGGCACTCTTAAAACAGCTGAATGTCCTTTTAAGGGCCGCAAAAGAGCTGAATGCCCTTTTCAGGGCAATGGGTAGATTAGGTTTTTTAGATTTTTATTTTTTATTTTGTGGGTTTGGGAGGTGGGGGTTTGTAATGTTAGTGGGTCTTTGTATTTTTTTGTAGAAAAAGAGCTGATATCTTTAGGGCAATGCCCTACAAAAGGCACTTTTAAGGGCTATTGGTAGTTTATTCTAGATTAGGTTTCTTTTATTTTGGGGTGTTTTTAAAAAAAAAATGGGTATTAGAATAGGAATATTTTTTATTATTTTGGATAATTCGTATGTTACTTTGTGTAATGTTTTTTTTTTCGTTTTGGGGTGGGTTTTTATTTTTAGATTAGGGATTGGGCATTTCATAAAAGAGCTGAATGCCCTTTTAAGGGCAGGAAAAAGAGCTGAATGCCCATTTAAGGGCAATGCCCATACCAATGCCCTTTTCAGGTTTTATTTTAGGTTTTACTTTATTTGTGGGGTTGGGGGGTGGGGGTTTGTATACTGTTAGGGGATGTTTGTTTTTCTTTTGTAAGAAAAGAACTGTTATTTTTAGGCCAATGCCCTACAAAAGGCCCTTTTAAGGGCTCACAAAATGCCCTTTTAAGGGCCCTTGGTAGTTTATTATAGATTAGGCTTTTTTATTTTGGGGTGTTTTTTATTTTTTAACAGGGTATTAGGAATACTTTTTATTGTTTTGGATAATTTCGTTTGTTATTTTTTGTAATGGTAGGTTTTTTATTTTTTGTAACATTAGGTTTTAGTGAAAGGCAAAGCTAATTTCCCCTGTAAGAGGAGACCCTGAATGCACCTGTCACTACTAGTACCCACAGTTCCGTACTGTGTACGTATGTATATATTCCCCAAACTGGATCTGTTAAAAGTACTAGTTTAGTGTAAGGCAGCTTAGGTTTTATTTCACAGGTAAGTTTGTATTTATTTTAACTAGTCTACCTAGTTAAAATAAATACAAACTTACCTGTGAAATAAAAATAAAACCTAAGCTAGCTACAATATAACTATCCTATATAATAAAAGGCCAGGTATGTTTGTCAGATGCAGTAATGCACAGTAGAGACTGCGTGAGGACAAACATACCTGGCCTTTAGGATCAACTTCGGACTCAGATCGGTCGTTGCAAGGGGTGTGGTCATGGACGCGGTAGGGCGGAGCTGGAGTGACAAGGGGGCGTGACCGACGGGAGTGCTGCGATGGGGGCGTGACCGGACCGGGAGTGGGCGTGGCTGACCAGGGGTGGGCATGGCCTGATAGCAACAAAGAGTGGGGAGAGAGAGCTAAAGAGAGGGGGAGAGAGAAAGAAAGCAAAATAGAGGGGGAGAGAGAGTTAAAGAGAGGGGGGAGAGAGAGAGAGTTAAAGAGAGGGGAGAGAAAGCAAAAGAAAAGGGAGCAAAAGCAAAAGAGAGGGGGGAGAGAGAAAGAGAGGGGGAGAGAGAGTTAAAGAGAGGGGGGAAAGAAAGCAAAAGAAAAGGGAGAGAGAGCAAAAGAGAGGGGGAGAGAGAAAGAGAGCAAAAGAGAGGGGGGGAGTTAAAGAGAGGGGAGAGAGAGAGTTAAAGAGATGGGAGAGAAAGCAAAAGAAAATAAAAGGGAGAGAGAGCAAAAGAGAGGGGGGAGAGAGAAAGAGAGGGGGATAGAGAGCTAAAGAGAGGGGGGAGAGAGAGTTAAAGGGAGAGGAGAGAAAGCAAAAGAAAGGGGAGAGAGAGCAAAAGAGAGGGGAGAGAGCAAATGAGAGGGGGAGAGAGATCAAAAGAGTGGGGGGAGAGAGCAAAAGAGAGGGGGGAGAGAGAGCAAAAGAGAGAGGGGAGAGAGAGCAAAGGAGAGAGGTGAGAGAGAGCAAAGGAGAGGGGGGAGAGAGCAAAAGAGAGGGGGTAGAGAGAGCAAAGGAGAGGGGGAGAGAGAGCAAAGGAGAGGGGGGAGAGAGAGCAAAGGAGAGGGGGGAGGGAGAGCAAAGGAGAGGGGGGAGAGTGAGCAAAGGAGAGGGAGGGAGAGAGAGCAAAGGAGAGAGGGGAGAGCAAAAGAGAGGGGGAGAGAGCAAAAGAGAGGGGGAGAGAGAGCAAAAAAGAGAGGGGAGAGAGAGCAAAATAGGGGGGATAGAGAGCAAAATAGGTGGGGGAGAGAAAGCAAAAGAGGGGGGAGAGAGAGCAAAAGAGGGGGGAGAGAGCAAAAGAGAGGGGGAGAGAGCAAAAGAGAGGGAGAGAGAGAGAGCAAAAGAAAGGGGGAGAGAGAAAGAGAGCAAAAGAGAGGAGGAGAGAGAGCAAAAGAGTGGGGGAGAGAGAGCAAAGGAGAGGAGGAAGAGAGAGCAAAGGAGAGGGGGAGAGAGAGCAAAGGAGAGGGGAGAGGGAGAGCAAATGAGAGAGGGTTGAGAGAGCAAAGGAGAGGTGGAGAGAGAGCAAAGGAGAGGGGGGAGAGAGAGCAAAGGAGAGGGTGGAGAGAGAGCAAAGGAGAGGGGGAGAGAGGGCAAAAAAGAGAGGGGAGAGAGAGCAAAAGAGGGGGGAGAGAGAGCAAAATAGGTGGGGGAGAGAAAGCAAAAGAGGGGGAGAGAGAGCAAAAGAGGGGGGAGAGAGCAAAAGAGAGGGGAGAGAGAGCAAAAGAGAGGGGGGAGAGAGAGAGCAAACGAAAGGGGGAGAGAGAAAGAGAGCAAAATAGAGGGGGAGAGAGCAAAAGAGAGGGGGGAGAGAGATCAAAAGATAGAACAAAAGAGAGGGGAGAGAGAGAGCGCAAAAGAGAGGGGGAGAAAGAGAGCACAAAAGAGAGTGGGAGAGAGAGAGCAAAAGAGAGGAGAGAGAGCAAACGAGAGGGGGAAGAGAGAGCAAGGGGTGGGACCGCTGTACTACAAGAAATGTCCTGTGTGCAAGGGCTTTAGGTCTAGTTAGTTATATTGTAGCTAGCTTAGGTTTTATTTCACAGGTAAGTATGTATTTAGTTTTAAATAGGTATTATTTAGTTAATAATTGTAACTTTAATTTAGCTCTATTTTAATTATGTTAAATTTAGGGGGTGTTAGGATTAGGGTTAGGTTTAGGGTTAGGGATAGGTTTAGGGGTTAATAGTTTAATTTAGGTTGTTGCAATGTGGGGGGCTGGCGGTTTAGGGGTTAATAGTTTTATTGAATGGTAGTGATGTGGGAGGCCAGAGGTTTAGGGGTTAATGGCTTTATTGAGTGGCGGAGATGTCGGGGAGCAGTGGAATGGGGGTTAATAGATATATTATAGTGTGGGCGATGTTGGGGTGCAGGGGAATAGGGTTTAATAACTTTAGTATAGTGGCGGCGATATCGGGAGCAGCAGATTAGGGGTTAATAGATTTATTTAGGTGGCGGTAATGTCGGAAGGGGCAGATTAGGGGTTAATAACATTATGTAGGTTTCGGCAATGTCGGGGGTAGCAGATTAGGGGGTGTTTAGACGTGGGGTTTATGTTAGGGTGTTAGGTTTAAATGTTACTTTTTTTATCCATAGACATCAATGGGGCTGCGTTACGGAGCTTTTCATTCCGTGATTGCTGGTGTTAGTTTTTTTTCTAACCCACTCTCCCCATTGATGTCTATAAGAAAAGTGTGCACTAGCACGTCAAAACAGCGCATGTATTTTGTGCGGTATCGAGCTCAACACAACCATATCGCACGCACAAGCCGGCTGTTTCAAAACTTGTAATGGCTGAGCTATGGAGGGTGAAGTAACGCAACTTTTGTTGCATTTGTTAAAAACCCTCTAGTGTGCATAACTCGTATTCTACCTGTTAATTTGTTTAAAAATGTAAATACTTGGCTGATATTATTCTATAGCAACACTACAGAAATGGCTTGTACTGACAAGGTGTTTACTGTCCCTTTAATAGTTTGTTTGCTAGTCTGATTTCCATTTCTAAAAGCTTGGTAGCCCCAAGTTATTTTTATACTACTGTTGCAGTTATCAAAATCTAATTGAGTCTATTTCATCAAAGTTTTGGTGAACTTTGACCATTAACTATTAAAGGGACAGTCTAGTAAAAATTAAACTTTCATGATTCAGATAGGGCATGCGATTTTAAACAACTTTCTAAGTTACTTTTATAATCAAATTTTCTTTGTTCTTTTGGTATTCTTTGTTGAAAGCTAAACCTAGGTAGGCTCAAATGCTAATGTCTAAATCCTTGCAGGCCGCCTCTTATCTCAGTGCATTTTGACAGGGTTTTTTTTGCAGCTAGACAGCACTAGTTCATGTCTACCATATAGATAACATTGTGCTCACTCCAGTGGAGTCATCTAGGCTAAAATGCAAATCTGTCCAAAGAACTAATGGGGCAGTCTGCAGAGGCTTAGATACAAGGTGATCACAGAGGTAAAGGTATATTAATATAACTGTGTTGGTTATGCAAAACTGGGAAATGGGTAATAAAGGGATTATCAATCTTTTTAAACAATAAAAATTCTGGAGTAGACTGTCCCTTTAAACTTTAGACTTAGCTATGGTTTTATTGTGTTTTACTGATGCCTCGATTTATTACTAATATGAGTCGAGATAGATAACCATTTTTCCCTACTCATGCCAAACAAGTATTCTAACTCCACTAGTGTACAATGTATTGAATCAGTTAGTTCCTTTGACAGCAATTGATTTTAAAGGGAAAAAACAATAGATCAAACTTTATAGTAATACAATCCTCAGGGGCAGGAAGCTATAATAACTTTTGTGAAATTTTGAAATTCTGCATTTGTATAGGTGTAATTTGCCTTTTAATGTGATATTCTGATGGTGCCCTGACAGGGTTTTTTTCCCCTTTGAAATTAGCAGGGAGTAGTTCTGCCTAGCAAAAGGCAGCTACCCACTGACCCCAAACTAGTTGTTATGCAGCTATATACCTGTGAGCCCTCTAGAGGGTAAGAGTGGGGTAAGTGGTTGCCTTGGATTGGTAGAATACTGACATATACTGTATATGATATGATTAACAAGAAGTGATGTTTCAGCCATTCACAATCGCCTAGATTTAGAGTTTGGCGTTAGCCGTCAAAAGCAGCGTTAAGGGATCATAACGCTGCTTTTGGCTACCCGCTAGTATTTAGAGTCAGACAGGAAAGGGTCTAACGCTCACTTTCAAGCAGCGACTTTTCCATACCGATCAGAACAGCCAATAGAATGCAAGCTCAATCTGATTGGCTGATTGAATCAGCCAATCGGATTGAACTTGAATCTGATTGGCTGATTCAATCAGCCAATCCGATTTTTCCTACCTTAATTCCGATTGGCTGATAGAATCCTAACAGCCAATTGGAATTCAAGGGACGCCATCTTGGATGATGTCATTTAAAGGAACCTTCATTCGGCGAGTAGGCGTCGGTTGAAGAGGATGGATCCGCGTCAGCTGGAAGAAGATGGCTCTGCTCCGCTCCGGATGGATGAAGATAGAAGATGCCGCTTGGATGAAGATGTCTGCCGGTCCGGATGTCCTCTTCTGCCCGGATAGGATGAAGACTTCTGCCGGTCTGGATGTCCTCTTCTGCCCCATCGGATGAAGACTTCGGCCCGGCTGGGTGAAGACGACTCAAGGTAGGGAGATCTTCAGGGGGTAGTGTTAGGTTTATTTAAGGGGGGTTTGGGTTAGAGTAGGGGTCTGTGGGTGGTGGGTTTTAATGTTGGGGGGGTTGTATTTTTTTTTACAGGCAAAAGAGCTGATTACTTTGGGGCATGCCCCGCAAAAAGCCCTTTTAAGGGCTGGTAAAAGAGCTGGTTACTTTTTAATTTAGAATAGGGTAGGGACCTTTATTATTTTGGAGGGCTTTTTTATTTTATTAGGGGGCTTAGAGTAGGTGTAATTAGCCTAATATTCTTGTAATCTTTTTTCATTATTTGTAATTTAGTGTTTGTTTGTTTTTTGTAATTTAGTTTAGTTATTTAATTGTATGTAATTGTAGGTAATTTATTTAATTAATTTATTGATAGTGTAGTGTTTAATTGTAACTTAGGTTAGGATTTATTTTACAGGTAATTTTGTAATTATTTTAACTAGGTAGCTATTAAATAGTTATTAACTATTTAATAGCTATTGTACCTAGTTAAAATAAATACAAAGTTGCCTGTAAAATAAATATAAATCCTAAAATAGCTACAATATAATTATTTGTTATATTGTAGCTATATTAGGGTTTATTTTACAGGTAAGTATTTAGTTTTAAATAGGAATACTTTAGTTAATAAGATTTAATTTATTTAGTTAGATTAAAATTATATTTAATTTAGGGGGGTGTTAGGGTTAGACTTAGCTTTAGGGGTTAATACATTTATTATAGTAGCGGCGAGGTCCGGTCGGCAGATTAGGGGTTAATACTTGAAGTTAGGTGGCTGCGATGTTAGGGAGGGCAGATTAGGGGTTAATACAATTTATTATAGTGTTTGCGAGGCGGGAGTGCAGCGGTTTAGGGGTTAATACATTTATTCTAGTGGCGGCGAGGTCCAGTCGGCAGATTAGGGGTTAATAAGTGTAGGTAGGTGGCGGCGACGTTGGGGGGGCAGATTAGGGGTTAATAAATATTATGTAGGTGTTGGCGATGTTAGGGGCAGCAGATTAGGGGTTCATAGGGATAATGTAGGTTGCGGCAGTGCCCGGAGCGGAAGATTAGGGGTTAATAATAATATGCAGGTGTCAGCGATAGCGGGGGCGGCAGATTAGGGGTTAATAAGTGTAAGGTTAGGGGTGTTTAGACTCAGCGTTCATGTTAGGGTGTTAGGTGCAGACTTAGAAACTGTTTCCCCATAGGAAACAATGGGGCTGCGTTGGGAGCTTAACGCTGCTTTTTTGCAGGTGTTAGGTTTTTTTCAGCCCAAACTGCCCCATTGTTTCCTATGGGGGAATCGTGCACAAGCACGTTTTAGCTGCTTACCACTACCAAAAGCAACGCTGGTATTGAGGGTTGAAGTGGTGGTAAATTAGGCTCAACGCTCCCTTTTTGGAGCCTAACGCAGCCCTTCAGACAACTCTAAATACCAGCATTGTCTTAAAGGTGCGTTGGGAAAAAAAGCTGCGTTAGCTAGGCGGGTCTTTACCGACAAAACTCTAAATCTAGCTGAATGAAAATTAAATACATTAAAATACTTTTATTAATCAAAGTTAAAAAATGCAGTGTCATTTATTTCATAACCAAATAATTAAAAACCATAAACATTTAGAAATGTGTAGGTTTGTTTAATACATTTTTAAAATACAATGGATTTTAAATAATTTGTTAATGTGAACTAATTTATGTGCAAAAATATATATAAAATAAGTTTGTTCCATCTAAAAGAGGACGTTCAAAAATGTATGGAACCATGTTTTATGTCTGAAAACAATTTGTAGGTATTAAGAAATGTTAACTCATCAAAAGGCAGACTTTCTCTTTATTATATTATACAAAAAGTAGGTGATAAGCCTGCCCAGAGGACAGTCTATTTATTTTTTAAGCTACAGATGTAGCAACACCCTATTTTGTCATTTTTTCTAACAACTATCCCCCTAACCTAACACCCCCATAGTTTAACCCTAATTATATTTAAATTTTAAATTATTTTAAAGTCTAACAGGTAGATTATGAGTTGTGCGTTTGTCTTTTAACGCTGGTCATTTCAGCGTTAAAACAGCAACGCAGCCATTACAAGTCTTGTCGGTATAGCTGTTTAGCCTGTAACACAACGTCAGTCCCGCACTCGTAAAAATGACGTTTTTTCATGGGATTCCCAAAGCGCTGTCATTACGATTTTTGCGGTGAGGCTAAAAAGCTTGCGTTGTACCCTATAATGACATCTGAGAGCAGTAGTTATGAGTTTTATGCAACAAAACTGCTACATAAAACTCATAACTAAAGTGTCACAAAGCACACTAAACACCCATAAACTACCTATTAACCCCTAAACCGAGTCCCTCCCGCATCGCCGCCACTAATTTATTAACCCCTATTCCGTGCTAACCGACATCGTCACCACAATAATAAAGTTATTAACCCCTAAACTACTGCCCTCCTGCATCGCAAACACTATTTAAATATTATTAACCCCTAATCTGCCATCTGCCCACATCGCCCCCACTATACTAAAGTTATTAACCCCTATTCCGCCGCTCCCCGACACAGCCACCACTATAATAAACCTATTAACCCCTAAACCGCAAGCCCTCCACAAGCAAGTCCTCCACAACGAAATATACTAAGTTAAACTATTAACCCCTAAACCGAAAGCCCCCACATCGCAATAAACTAATTTAAACTAGTAACCCCTAAACCTAACGCCCCCCTAACTTTATATTAAAATTACAATTTCCCTATCTTAAATTAAATTAAAACTTACCTTTCAAATTAAAAAAACTAAGTTTAAACTAACAATTAAACTAATATAACTATTAAACTAAAATTAAACTAACTACCAATTAAAGAAAACTAAAATACACATTAAAAAATCCTAACACTACTATACATATTACAAAGTATCTAATTACAAAAAAATTACGAAAAATAACAAACTAAATTATCAAAAATAAAAAGAAATTACACCTAATCTAATAGCCCTATAAAAATAAGAAAGCCCACCCAAAATAAAAAAAACCTAGCCTACAATAAACTACCAATAGCCCTTAAAAGGGCCTTTTGTAAGCCATTGCCCTAAGTTAAACAGCTCTTTTACCAAAAAAAACACAAAGACCCCCCCCAACAGTAAAACCCACCACCCAACTAACCCCCAAAATAATAAACCTAACTCTAACAAAAACCTAATCTACCCATTGCCCTGAAAATGGCATTTGTATGTACATTGCCATTAAAAGGGAATTTAGCTCTTTTGCTTACCCTTAAAAGGACATTTAGTTCTTTTAAGAAAAGCCCAAACCCTAAACTAAAAAAAAAACCACCCAAAAAAGTTAAAAAAAAACCTAACACTAACCCCCAAAGATCCACTTATATTTCCTGAAGTTCGGACATCCAGGCAGTGAGAGGTCTTCATCCAGGTGGCGAGGTCTTCATCCATCCAGATGGCATCTTCTATCTTCATCCAGGCGGCATTGTCTATATTTTGTTGCGTTCGTTAAATACCCTCAAACGCGCATAACTTGTAATCTACCTGTATATTAATTAAACAAATACCTAAAATTGCTAAAGTTAAAAAAATCCTAAAATTACAAAAAATAAAAAAATCTAAATTTACAAAAAATAAAAAAGCTAAAATTACAGGAAAAAAACAAACAACATTATCCAAAATAAAAAATAAAAGTACTCCTAATCTAATACCCCCTTTAAAAATACCACCCCAAAATAAAACCATAGTCTAATGTAATGCTAAACTACCAATAGCCTTTAAAAGAGCTTTTTTTGTAGGGCATTGCCCTAAGTTTAACAGCTTTTTTGCATAAAAAAATGACTAAGCCCCCCTCTAACAGTAAAACCTCCCACCCACCAAACCCCCCCAAATAAAAAAAACCTTAGACTAATAAACCTAAACTACCCATTGCCCCTAAAGGGGCATTTGTGTGGGCATTCAGTTCTTTTTCAAAGTGCCTAAAAACGCCTAATTTAAAAATGAAAAAAAAGTTTTTTTAAAAAAACTAACACTAAAAGCCCCAAATAGGTACTCATGGTTGCTGAAGTCTGGCGGAGAAGGTCTTCTTCCAGGCAGGTTCATCATCTTCATCCACAGCAAAAGCGACGCGGAACGGTTATGCAGAGTAGTGTTCCCAGATTTGGTGCTCCTCGGCAGCAGTCCTCGGTGGCGGCGTGGAGGATCCTCTTCATGCGATCATCAGCCACAAACTGAAGATTTGATTCAAGGTACCCCATATTTATTGGGGTACCTTGCATTCCTTTTGGCTGAAATTATCACATCAGCCAATAGGATGTGAGTAACTGAACTCTTATTGGCTGGTGAACAGCCAATAGGATTTCAGTTGCTCTCATCCTATTGGCTGTTCACCAGCCAATAAGATTTCAGTTGCTCTAATCCTATTGGCTGTTTACCAGCCAATAAGATTTCAGTTACTCTCATGCTATTGGCTGATTTGAAAATTTCAGCCAATAGGAATGCAAGGTACCCCATATTTATAAATTTATAAATATGTGGTACCTTTAATTAAATCTTCAGTGTGCGGCGGACGATTGCATGAAGAGGATCCGCCGAGGACTGCCTCCAAGGATCGCCACATCTGGGAACACCACTCCGCATCTCCACTCCACATTGTCTGACCTGTAGATGAAGATGATGGACCCGTCTGGAAGAAGACCTTCTCCGCCGGACTTCAGCAACCGTGAGTACCTATTTGGGGCTATAGTGTTAGTTTTTTTTGTTTGTTTTTTTTTTAGTTTTAAATTAGGGTTTTTGGGCACTTACATTTAGGGGCAATGGGTAGTTTAGGTTTATTAGTGTTAGTTTTTTTTATTTTGGGGGGTTTGGTGGGTGGGGTTTTTACTGTTAGGGGGGACTTTGTTTATTTTTAATGTAAAAGAGCTGATTTCTTTAGGGCAATGCCCTACAAAAAAATAACCTTTTAAGGGCTATTGGTAGTTTATTCTCAGATTAGGGGGTGTTTTTATTTGGGGGGGGGGGCTTTTTTATTTTCAAAGGGATTCGGTTTATTTTTTTATTTTGTATAATGTGTTTATTCTTTTTTGTAATGTTAGCCTTTTTTATTTTCTGTAATTTTAGATTACAGAATCTAAATATTAGTAATATTTGTATTTATTTATTTATTTTATTTGTCATTTAAATGTAATTAAGGGGTTCATTTAGGGAGTGTTAGGTTAGGGGGCTTAGTCATAAAATTAGTTTTTTGCGTTGTGAGGGTTGGTGGTGTAGGAGTTAATAGGTAAATTAGCTTTAATGCATTGTGGGGAGATTACAGATTAGGGGTTAATAGATGTATTAGGTAGTTTGCGATGTTGGGGTTTGCAGATTTAGGGCTTAATAATTTTATTAGGTAGTTGTTATTTTTTTCTTAATATTTTGTGCGAGTGGTTAGTTTATTTTTTAAAATACTTATGGCAGGTTCTTAGGGGTTTTTTTAATACTTATTGCGGGCGGTTATTTATTTATTTTTAATACGTATTGCGGGCGGTTAATTTTTTTTTAATACTTATTGCAGTTTTTTTTTTTTTTGTAATGCTCCATTTGCCTTCGCTGATTACGAAAATGGCATGGTGGTGAAAGAATCTCCCTGTGGTGGTTTCTTTGCTACCCTGCCATTTTCGGAATCCACCTGGATGCAGCGAAGCTATTTTGGCCTCGCGCTGCCAACATTCCTTTGAGGGTGCGTGCGCAACTGGCGACACAGACAGACACATTACAAATGCGATTATAGTATAGATAGGCACCAACACCAATTTCTGAGACATTCTACTAGCAACCACCTCTAAGTGTCATGGCATATGGTATCATATGTTCATCTAAGCAATCCCAACTCTTCTTGAGTGGATATTCATTTTACTACAATTCATTTTGGCTTAAATATTTAATTAAATTGTTATTCTTTTTTGAGTTGAGGCCTTACAGTATATTTATATAGAAAAAGAGAGAGAAAGGGGATACTAGAAATTGCCACATGATATTTATTAACCATGTTCTGTAAACATTCTGTATTGCCTTTGTCGAAATGAACTAATTTGTTCAAAATACCTTAATTGCTTACAGCTGGGAGCATATGTTGCACCTGACATAGGGTTATTTAAAGCCCTGAGTCAGTGTGCTCCAATGTGTCTATGAGTAAGGCTTCACTAAGCCGAAACGCGTAAGACAGCCCAGCAATTGTTCTTATTCACTCGTTCTTTTTGTTTTAAGACAAAGTCTGTTTTAATGGTTTCATTAAATAAAGCTTGAAGTTTGTTTTCAAACTGTGCCTCGAGATTCACCCAGTCTTTTTGTGTGCTTGAATCATTGGATAACTTACTGGGTTTGAGTCTCGGCACTACGGCGATCTCAACAGTGCTTTGGGGCTACGGAGATGTAGAGGGAATCCAATTGGATGAAAAGGCTCATTGCGTCATAAACCGGAAGTTGACGGGCAAGTAGCATGGAGCTGCAGCGACTCGGTAGCTCTGGATCGATTCTATGGCTGAAGGATACCGAGGAACAGGATACAAGCAAGGGGACTGAGATCTGGTGAACAGGCACGGGTAAGCAAGTTTTTGGCTCTATGTCTTGGGAGTTATTGACAAGTTGTGCTCCAATCAGGTTATGACTTTTACGGTCAGTGCCATAATATAAACCGTGCCTTGTGAATGACTAGACTCATCAAGAATCCCTGATATATATATGTTTGCACATTTCAGCCCATACTACACAAAAGGGTTTGTTTGACGCTCACACTAATACGATCCATAAATCATATTGTGATTCCCTCCCCACAAGCCACTCGCCTAGAGCCGCACTGGGAAGATTCATTGTATTCATTTATTAACCAATACAATAAATATAACTTCTACCACATATATCTACTGCAAAAACAAACTTTTGAACTCCCTAAAATTCTTGAAAAAACGTACAACCCCATTCTAACAAAATTACTAAACCATGAGAAAAAAAACTCCCCAATTTCACCCTAACAAACCTAACCAGGTGAGAAGGAAGCAATGCCCTTGTGTTTGCTCATTTTCCTGACCAAACCCTGCAGAATTAAAGCCTCTCCCCTAAAAGGCCTATGTCGGGTTACTCCTTCCCCAGGTTAAAAAAGAGAGGAAATATAAAAAAGAAATAGTTTCATTTTTAAATAGGAACTCTTTATTTTAGACAATGGTTAACTGCACCAAGTCCTTAATTCCCAAATATTAAAAACCAAAACTAAAATACCCATTATAACAAAATGGCTCTGCCGGAGGCCTTCCTGCTATCCTTAGATGCATAGAAGGCCTTAGACAGAGTTGAGTGGAACTATATGTTTGAAACCCTAAAGAGGTTTGGCCTGAGGGGGATTTTTTTTAATTTGGTGTCTAATGTATATTCGGATGCTAACGCCTCAATTTTAGTAAACAACTGTATGTCACCTTCCTTTCTTCTAGCTAGAGGAACCAGGCAGGGATGCCCTATGTCGCCTCTTTTATTTGATCTATTACTGGAGCTCCTGGCTAGTAGACTTAGAGAGTTCCTAGTGGGTGCCAAAGTAGGTAATAAGAATTTTCAGTTATCCCTTTTTGCGGATGATTTATTGATGTGCGTACCCTCCCCGGAAAAACAAGTCTTTGGCTATAAGATAAATTATTCTAAGTCCAAGATCTTATGGTTAAAAAAACAAACTCAGAGCAAGTGTACCCTTTTATAGAGAAATAGAGTTTGAAATATTTGGGTATAAACCTTTCGGCAGATCCAACTAGATGGCATAGCCTAAATATATAAGTAAATCTTCAAAAGAGCGCAGATAGATTAACAAAGTGGGTTAATGTGCCTCTCTCATTGTCAGGCAGAGTGGCAGCCTTTAAAATGTTTATCCTCCCCAGAATACTATATGCTCTCAGGATGTTACCTTTGGCAATAAAAAACAAGATCTTAAATTTTTAAAAGCTCTAAGATATTTTTTCTGGAGAGGGAAAAAAGCGAGGATTAGGCTAGATAAACTCTACCTACCAAGTGTAAAGGGGGGTTTGGCCTTACCTAATATTAAACTATACAGTCAAGCAATAATTTTGAGATGTTCCCTTGATTGGCTAGCTCAAACAGATAATTTTACAAATTGTAATATGAATGAATCAATAAGTGCCCCTTTTTCACTGGCTTTTATTCTCCATGTGTCAAATAAGGAGCTGGGACCAAAAATCTTTACGCATCCATTGTTAAAAGATATACTTGTAGCCTGGAGAAAAATTATGAAGGTGAAAGGAGGGAATTACACCATTTCAAAATACTTGCTTCTATTAGGGAACCCGAGATTCACACCAGTGGTGGAAGGTGTGGCATTCCAAATTTGGAAAAGTAAAAAAATGATCTTGCTTAAACACTTGATCGATCCATTAACCACAAAACCGTATAATTTTAGATATTTTCAAAGGATTTATAACATCTCTAAAAAAGAATGACTACATTTTAGGCAGGAAAAACATTATTTACTTCAGATGAATAAAATCACACCCAATCTATGTCATAGTCATCCATTATTGGACTGTCTTAAAATTAAAAAAGACCTAATATCGCGTATATACGGTATCCTACAAACTACACTAGAGGAGAATTTAATTAAAGAGTATAATAACAGATGGGATAACATTTCTCCTCTTTTTAGTTTGGATGCCAAGATTGAGAAAAGTTTTGGGATCATACAGGGTTTAACAGGTTCAACCAAATTCAGAGAGTCCCAATTTAGACTTATACAATTTGACTATATTACTCTGAGGAGAGCACAAAAATGGAAGCTGCAAACTTAGAATGCATGCAAGAAATGTAAAGAAGTGAACCCTAACATCTTACATTTATTAGCTACATGCCCAAAACTCTGACAACTTTGCAGTAAAAGTTTAATTATATTTTTTATTAGCCTTAAAGGACAAAATTAAAATAACAGTTTACTATTTGTAAACAAAGTACCGGAATGGGGGTCTAAGTATAAATTTATTAAATGGGGAATTGTGTTAGTTAGATCCCTTATCTTTAAGAACTGGATAAATAATAAAATCCCCTTGATAAAATCAATCAAAGAACAGCTTACCAGACAGGCTTTGTCGGAGGCACTTGACACTAAATTTTATAGATTCAATGGGACTAAGAACTATAAGAAGGTATGGGGGAACTTTATCGAGCAACTTTATCAAGCATATAGGGACTGATTTTTAGTTAGATAAATCAAATCCTACCAATATGGAATTCTGACAGTCAGGAAGGATGAGAGGTAGGAGAGTCCTTTGTCTTAGGATGGGAGAGGAGGGATGGGAGAGGGGGGAGGAGGATGAGAGAGGGAAAACACCTCCACCCATTCTTTTTTTGTTTTTTGTTTGTTGTTTGTCTTGTATGGTCCTGTTTCGTCCAGTTGTAGTTGGGTCTGTGATGCTGGTGATCTTGGATATAGGCATACTCCAAATTCTTGAATATTCTGTGTTGACAACTGTTTTATCAGAATTTATTATTAGAGGCATAGTCATATTGCCTCTATATACTTTTAAGCTATGTAAAGAAATTTGCATGAAAGTGTAAGAATGCTAATTCTTTTTTCTGATTCTGTATTTAATATATTTTTCCTAATAAAATAAAAAAATAAAAATACCCATTATAACAAAATGGCTGACTCTAGTGTCTTATAATTACTCTATTAAAAAACTTACTAGCCTATGTTTATTCAGTCCTCCACCTCTTGCAAAGGTTATGCTGTCAGGGTAGCTAGTCATTTATTTTAGCGTCTAATTGATATTGTTTGTATGACACTATTTAATATCTTAAACATTACTTTTTTTAAAATTACAATCCTGATACTTATTGTGTGTTTTCCTTTATTTATTTATTTATTTATTTATTTTGGAAAATGTTTCTTTTTCAAATATTTCATAAAAATAGTATACCTTTAAAAAACTAGAGAAAATTGAAAATTAAGGAGAGATTGTTACATTCAGAGAATGAGGAAGGAGGCTGCAGGATGAAGGAAGAAGAAAGGATGTGGGGAAAGGGTAAAAGTGAAGAGGTGAAAAAAGGAAACACTAAAGGTTACTGACTATTTGAGGGAGCAACCAGCTGATGGGGAGAGTAGAAATAAGGAGAGGGCAGTGGTTAAGTGAAAAGTAGGGTGTGTAGAAGAGAAATGCCAGAAATAAGGGCCTAGGTGGAATTTTTTTTTTTTTTTTTATATTTCTGAGAGACATAATTCATAATGGAATAATCCTTGATGAACATTAATGGATGGCAGATGTTAAAAGTAAAAAATGATATTTTACAAATATAATTTTTTTCTGACTTTGTTTAAAATATTAGGGACCACCCCAATCTAAATATAAGAGTGGTGCAAAGTTTCTTACAACTTTTACTCATGGTTTTCAAAGTCATTCACCATTCCAATACCTTCAAATATTTTTAGAAAACCTTGTTATCACATCATTCTCCAGTGACTTTTCCAGTGGTGTTCTGTGAGTGTGTGCGAGGGGTACAAAAACACACACCAATCTATTAGGTAGCACCATTGTTGTGTGAATGTTCTCATTTAGCTGAGGGGGAGAGTGGATATTCCTGATGTTTTCCCTTACCATGTAACTGCACTCTGGGGTGACATAGACACATACCTATCCTTCCTAATCCTACTCACAAAACACTTGTGACTACACCTCCAACCAGTGCAAAGTTGAAATCTGTGATGTAACATACGATCCGCCGGTCTCAATCTGACACAGATCGATGCTTACTTCATTACAGATGTTCCGAATACACATTTGGCACTATTTGACACTTTTTAAAAGTTATCAAATAAACAGGTATGCTCGCGGCTATTCCGGCCCAGCGTACCTCGTTTTCAATCCGCCACCCTGGAGGCCGCGGATGCCATAGGAATCAATGGGAGTCTGAAAGCAGCGAAAGCTTATGTTCGATGCTGCCAGATATCCCATTGATTTCTATGGTAGAAAACAAGTTACATTTACACCTAACACCCTAACATAACATAAGCCCAGAGTCTAAACACCCCTAATCTGCCGCCCCGACATTGCTGCCACCTTCATAATGTTATTAACCCCTATTCCGCCGCTCCCGGACCCGTCACCACTAAATAAAGTTATTAACCCCAAAACCTCTGGCCTCCCACATCACTACCATTAACTAAACCTTTTAACCCCTAAACCGCCAGCCCCCCACATAGCCATAAACTAAATTAAGCTTTTAACTCCTAAACCTAACAACCCGCTAACTTTACATTAAAATTACAACATCCCTATCTTATAATAAATTAAAACTTACCTGTAGAATTAAAAGAAACTATATTAAACTATTAATTAACCTACCCTAACTATTATACTAAAATTACATTAAACTAGCAATTAAATTAACTAAATTACATATTGAAAAGCCTAACCCTACTCAAATTATTTAAATCTACTATTAAAAATAACTAAATTACAAAAAAAAAATGCTAAGTTACAAAAATTAAAAAACACTAAATTACAAAATAAAAAAGAATTACACCTAATCTAATAGCCCTATCAAAATATAGAAGCCCCCCAAAATAAAAAAAAACCTAGCCTACAATAAACTACCAATGGCCCTTAAAATGGCCTTTTGCTGGGCATTGCCCCAAAGAAATCAGCTCTTTTACTTGTAAAAAAAAATACAAACACCCCCCAACAGTAAAACCCACCACCCAACCCCCCCAAATAAAAAGCCTATCTAAAAAAACCTAAGCTCCCCATTGCCCTTTTAAGGGCATTTGTATGGGCATTGCCCTTAAAAGTGCATTTTGCTCTCTTACCTGCCCAGACCCTACTCTAAAAATAAAACCCATCCAAGAAACCCTTAAATAAACCTAACACTAACCCCCGAGGATCCACTTACAGTTTTTGAAGTTTCGCTTGAAGGATCCATCCAGCCGGCAAGAAGTCTTCATCCGGGTGGCCTCTTCCATCTTCATCCAGCTGGCGAAGTCCTCATCCAGGCAGCAAGAAGTCTTCATCCAGGCGGCTTCTTCTATCTTCATCCATCCGGCGTGGAGCGGGTCCATCCTGAAGACATCCGGTCACCGCTGTAAACTGGATCTTCAATGCAAGTGACGTCATCCAAGATGGTGTCCCTTGCATTCCAATTGGCTGAAAGGTTCCAATCACCCAATAGGATTAGAACAGCTAAAATCCTATTGGCTGTTCCAATCAGCCAATAGGATTTGAGCAGCTCTCATCCTATTGGCTGTTCCAATCAGTCAATAGGATGAGAGCTCAATCCTATTGGCTGATTGGAACAGCCAATAGGATTTTAGCTGCTCTAATCCTATTGGCTGATTGGAACCTTTCAACCAATCGGAATGATTGGAAGATCCAGTTTACAGCAGCGACTGTATTGAAGAGGAGCTCTGCGCCGGATGTCTTCAGGATGGACCTGCTCCAATGAAGATAGAAGAGGCTGCCTGGATGAAGACTTCTTGCTGCCTGGATGAGGACTTCGCTGGCTGGATGAAAATGGAATAGGCCACCCGGATGAAGACTTCTTGCCGGCTGGATGGATCCTTCAAGCGGAACTTCAAAAACTGTAAGTGGATCGTCGGGGTTTAGTGTTAGGTTTTTTTAAGGGTTTCTTGGGTGGGTTTTATTTTTAGAGTAAGGTCTGGGCAGGTAAAAGAGCTAAACGCCCTTTTAAGGGCAATGCCCATACAAATGCCCTTTTCAGGGCAATGGGGAGCTTAGGTTTTTTAGATAGGCTTTTTATTTGGGGGGGTTGGTTGGTTGGGTGGTGGGTTTTCCTGTTGGGGGCTGTTTGTAATTTTTTACAGGTAAAAGAGCTGATTTCTTTGGGGCAATGCCCTGCAAAAGACCCTTTTAAGGGTCATTGGTAGTTTATTGTAGGCTAGGGTTTTTTTTATTTTGGGGGGCTTTTTTATTTTGATAGGGCTATTAGATTAGGTGTAATTCTTTTTATTTTTGATACTGTGGTTTGTTTGTTTTCGTAATTTAGTGTTTTTTATTTTTTGTAATTTAGCGTTTATTTTTTTTGTAATTTAGTAATTTTTTAGAAAGTTTAATAGTATATTTAAATAATTTGAGTAGGGTTATGGCTTTTTAATATGTAATTTATTTTATTTAATTGGTAGTTTAATGTAATTTTAGTATAATAGTTATGGTAGGTTAATTAATATTTTAAAAATAGTTCATTTTAATTCTACAGGTAAGTTTTAATTTTTTTGAAGATAGGGATGTTGTAATTTTAATGTAAAGTTAGCGGTTGTTAGGTTTAGGGGTTAATAGCTTAATTTAGTTTATGGCAATGTGGGGGGCTGGCGGTTTAGGGGTTAATAGTTTTAGTTAATGGTAGTGCTCTGGGAGGCCAGAGGTTTAGGGGTTAATACGTTTCTATAGGTGGCGGCGGGGTCAGGGAGCGGAGGGATAGGGGTTAATAACTTTAGTTGTGGCGGGATAGGAGTTAATACGTTTTATTTATGTTGCAGTGGTGTCAGGGAGCGGTTGGATAGGGGTTAATAACTTTATTAAAGTTGCGGCGGGGTCCGGGAGCGGCAGGATAGGGGTTAAACATTTTAGAATAGTGGCGGCGTTTAGTGACAGGGTATAAATAAAGTTGGTAAAAAGCCGAATAGCAGCGATGACTGCTAGTTAACAACAGTCCGATGCTCATCGCCCCGTACTTGGTGCGTGTCTTTTTGCCGGATATTTTTATAAATATGGTGAGCGTATTCAGGTCCGCGGCCGCAATGTTAGGTGAGCGTATTGGTTCCGGTGAATGCAGCATAGTTCAGGCTTTGATAAATATCCCCCACAGACTCCACTCAGAGAGAGCCAGAGACTCTGCCAATGGATCTACCTGACTCCCCAGCTTCCTAGCCCTTGTGAGTGTATATAGCATTTCAAAGTAAATTTTGTTCCAATTTTCAATTTCTAGAACTGCCCCTAGGATTCACACTATGTTAACTTCACTAATACTTTTCACTAACAGAAATTGACAGCAGTATTCCAGTCCCTATTTATGTGTTTTTTGGACTTTTAAACTTTACTGATTAGTATATATTAGCTTCTTCCATATTTTTTTCCTTGCTTATTGTTTGTGTGAACAGTTCCCATATTCATAAACACAGATACAATTCCACAAGAGGTGGTAATGACAAACACTGTGGGGGATTTTAAGAATGCCTGGGATAAGCATAAGGCTATCCAACCAATTGGATAAGTTTAAACTTTTAGGTAATATTGTGCAGTCTTAGGCCTAGATTTGGAGTTCGGCGGTAGCCTTCAAAACCAGCGTTAGAGGCTCCTAACGCTGGTTTTGGCCGCCCGCTGGTATTTGGAGTCAGTGATTAAAGGGTCTAACGCTCACTTTTCAGCCGCGACTTTTCCATACCGCAGATCCCCCTACGCCATTTGCGTAGCCTATCTTTTCAATGGGATCTTTCTAACGCTGGTATTTAGAGTCGTTTCTGAAGTGAGCGTTAGAGCTCTAACGACAAAATTCCAGCCGCCTGAAAATAGCAGGAGTTAAGAGCTTTCTGGCTAACGCCGGTTCATAAAGCTCTTAACTACTGTACCCTAAAGTACACTAACACCCATAAACTACCTATGTACCCCTAAACCGAGCTCCCCCCACATCGCCGCCACTCGATTAAAATTTTTAACCCCTAATCTGCCGACCGCCACCTACGTTATACTTATGTACCCCTAATCTGCTGCCCCTAACCCCGCCGACCCCTATATTACATTTATTAACCCCTAACCTGCCCCCCTCAACGTCGCCGACACCTGCCTACACTTATTAACCCCTAATCTGCCGAGCGGACCTGAGCGCTACTATAATAAAGTTATTAACCCCTAATCCGCATCACTAACCCTATCATAAATAGTATTAACCCCTAATCTGCCCTCCCTAACATCGCCGACAGCTACCTTCAATTATTAACCCCTAATCTGCCGAGCGGACCTCACCGCTATTCTAATAAATGTATTAACCCCTAAAGCTAAGTCTAACCCTAACACTAACACCCCCCTAAGTTAAATATAATTTACATCTAACGAAATAAATTAACTCTTATTAAATAAATTATTCCTATTTAAAGCTAAATACTTACCTGTAAAATAAATCCTAATATAGCTACAATATAAATTATAATTATATTATAGCTATTTTAGGATTAATATTTATTTTACAGGCAACTTTGTAATTATTTTAACCAGGTACAATAACTATTAAATAGTTAAGAACTATTTAATAGTTACCTAGTTAAAATAATAACAAATTTACCTGTAAAATAAATCCTAACCTAAGATATAATTAAACCTAACACTACCCTATCAATAAAATAATTAAATAAACTACCTACAATTACCTACAATTAACCTAACACTACACTATCAATAAATAAATTAAACACAATTGCTACAAATAAATACAATTAAATAAACTATCTAAAGTACAAAAAATAAAAAAGAACTAAGTTACAAAAAATAAAAAAATATTTACAAACATAAGAAAAATATTACAACAATTTTAAACTAATTACACCTACTCTAAGCCCCCTAATAAAATAACAAAGCCCCCCAAAATAAAAAATTCCCTACCCTATTCTAAATTAAAAAAGTTACAAGCTCTTTTACCTTACCAGCCCTGAACAGGGCCCTTTGCGGGGCATGCCCCAAGAATTTCAGCTCTTTTGCCTGTAAAAAAAAACATACAATACCCCCCCCCCAACATTACAACCCACCACCCACATACCCCTAATCTAACCCAAACCCCCCTTAAATAAACCTAACACTAAGCCCCTGAAGATCTTCCTACCTTGTCTTCACCATCCAGGTATCACCGATCCGTCCTGGCTCCAACATCTTCATCCAACCCAAGCGGGGGTTGGCGATCCATAATCCGGTCCAGAAGAGGCTCCAAAGTCTTCCTCCTATCCGGCAAGAAGAGGACATCCGGACCGGCAAACATCTTCTCCAAGCGGCATCTTCGATCTTCTTCCATCCGGAGCGAAGCGGCAGGATCCTGAAGACATCCAGCGCGGAACATCCATCCGGACCGACGACTGAACGACGAATGACTGTTCCTTTAAGGGACGTCATCCAAGATGGCGTCCCTCGAATTCCGATTGGCTGATAGGATTCTATCAGCCAATCGGAATTAAGGTAGGAATTTTCTGATTGGCTGATGGAATCAGCCAATCAGAATCTAGTTCAATCCGATTGGCCGATCCAATCAGCCAATCAGATTGAGCTCGCATTCTATTGGCTGAACTTGATTCTGATTGGCTGATTCCATCAGCCAATCAGAAAATTCCTACCTTAATTCCGATTGGCTGATAGAATCCTATCAGCCAATCGGAATTCGAGGGACGCCATCTTGGATGACGTCCCTTAAAGGAACAGTCATTCGTCGTTCAGTCGTCGGTCCGGATGGATGTTCCGCGCTGGAGGTCTTCAGGATCCTGCCGCTTCGCTCCGGATGGAAGACCATAGAAGATGCCGCCTGGATGATGACTTCAATCCGATGGAAGATCCTCTTCTGCCCCGCTTGGATGAAGACTTTGACCGGATCATGGACCTCTTCAGCCCCCGCTTGGGCTTGGATCAGGACATCGGAGGAGCTCTTCAGGACGGATCGGTGAACCTGGTATGGTGAAGACAAGGTAGGAAGATCTTCAGGGGCTTAGTGTTAGGTTTATTTAAGGGGGGTTTGGGTTAGATTAGGGGTATGTGGGTGGTGGGTTGTAATGTTGGGGGGGGGGGTATTGTATTTATTCTTTTACAGGCAAAAGAGCTGAAATTCTTGGGGCATGCCCCGCAAAGGGCCCTGTTCAGGGCTGGTAAGGTAAAAGAGCTTGTAACTTTTTTAATTTAGAATAGGGTAGGGAATTTTTTATTTTGGGGGGCTTTGTTGTTTTATTAGGGGGCTTAGAGTAGGTGTAATTAGTTTAAAATTGTTGTAATATTTTTATTATGTTTGTAAATATTTTTTTATTTTCTGTAACTTAGTTCTTTTTTATTTTTTGTACTTTAGCTAGTTTATTTAATTGTATTTATTTGTAGGAATTGTGTTTAATTAATTTATTGATAGTGTAGTGTTAGGTTAATTGTAGGTAATTGTAGGTAGTTTATTTAATTATTTTATTGATAGTCTAGTGTTAGGTTTAATTATATCTTAGGTTAGGATTTATTTTACAGGTAAATTTGTTATTATTTTAACTAGGTAAATATTAAATAGTTCTTAACTATTTAATAGCTATTGTACCTGGTTAAAATAATTACAAAGTTGCCTGTAAAATAAATATTAATCCTAAAATAGCTATAATATAATTATAATTTATAGTGTAGCTATATTAGGGTTTATTTTACAGGTAGGTATTTAGCTTTAAATAGGAATCATTTATTTAATAAGAGTTAATTTATTTCGTTAGATAAAAATTATATTTAACTTAGGGGGGTGTTAGTGTTAGGGTTAGACTTAGCTTTAGGGGTTAATACATTTATTAGAATAGCGGTGAGCTCCGGTCGGCAGATTAGGGGTTAATAATTGAAGTTAGGTGTCGGCGATGTTAGGGAGGGCAGATTAGGGGTTAATACTATTTATGATAGGGTTAGTGAGGCGGGTTAGGGGTTCATAACTTTATTATAGTAGCGCTCAGGTCCGCTCGGCAGATTAGGGGTTAATAAGTGTAGACAGGTGTCGGCGACGTTGAGGGGGGCAGATTAGGGGTTAATAAATATAATATAGGGGTCGGCGGTGTTAGGGGCAGCAGATTAGGGGTACATAGGGATAACGTAGGTGGCGGCGGTTTACGGAGCGGCAGATTAGGGGTTAAAAAAAATATGCAGGTGTCAGCGATAGCGGGGGCGGCAGATTAGGGTTTAATAAGTGCAAGGTTAGGGGTGTTTAGACTCGGGGTACATGTTAGAGTGTTAGGTGCAGACGTAGAAAGTGTTTCCCCATAGGAAACAATGGGGCTGCGTTAGGAGCTGAACGCTGCTTTTTTGCAGGTGTTAGGTTTTTTTTCAGCTCAAACAGCCCCATTGTTTCCTATGGGAGAATCGTGCACGAGCACGTTTTTGAGGCCGGCCGCGTCCGTAAGCAACTCTGGTATCGAGAGTTGCATTTGCGGAAAAAATGCTCTACGCTCCTTTTTTGGAGCCTAACGCAGCATTTGATTAAACTCTCGATACCAGAGTTAAATTTATGGTGCGGCCAGAAAAAAGCCCGCGGAGCGTTAACAGCCCTTTTACCGCCGAACTCCAAATCTAGGCCTTAATATGTTGTTGTTTAATAAAAATATAAAATATACTTTAAAGGCAAAATTAAACTTTCATGATTAAGATATGGCATGCAATTTTAAACAACTTTTCAATTTACTTTTATCATCAAATTGGCTTTGTTCTGTTGGTATTCTTTGTTAAAAGCTAAACCTAGGTAGGCTCATATGCCAATTTCTAAGCCTTTGAAGGCCGCCTCTTTTCTCAGTGCATTTTGACAGTTTTGCACAGCTAGACTATGCTAGTTGATGTGTGCCATATAGTCAGCACTGATTGACTAAATGCAAGTCTGTCAAAAGAACTGAAATAAGGGGGTAGCCTGTAGATACTTAGATAGAAGGTAACCACAGAGGTAAAAAGTGTATTACTATAACAGTGTTAGTTATGCAAAATTGGGGAATGGGTAATAAAGGGATTATCTATCTTTTTAAACAATAACAAATCTGGAGTAGACTGTTCTTTTAAATCACATTTTAAAACCCTAAAAAATTTAAAAGTATAAAAACCTAACTAAAAAATAACCACCATAATGTTGATTGATTATAATCAAGTGTCTGGATATTTAAAAATCATAATTACACAATTCACTTTAATGATAGGCAACGGTTAACCCGAAAAGATGAATGAAGCATTAATTGATATTAAAGGTTAAGCTGAAAAAAAGCAGCATTCAAGCACATTACACATTTATTATCAATACTTAATAAGAGGGATGAGCTGTTTCAATTATTCCCATATCTACTGAATAACAGGTAGATTACGAGTTTTGTGCGCTACAGGGTTTTTAACGAACGCAACAAAAGTTGCATTATTTAACCTTCTATAGTGCAGCCATTACAAGTTTCAAAACAGCCGCTTGGGCGTGCGATATGTTTGCGTTGAGCTCCGTGCCACAAACAATACAAGCGCTGATTTGACGTGCTCGTGCACGCTTTCCCCATAGACATCAATGGGGAGAGCGGGTTAGAAAAAACTTAACACCTGCGATTGCGGAATGAAAAGCTCCATAACGCAACCCCATTGATGTCTATGGGGAAAAAAAGTTACATTTAAACCTAACACCCTAACATAAACCCCACGTCTAAACTCCCCTAATCTGCCGCCCCGATGTTGCCGACACCTACACAAAGTTATTAACTCCTAATCTGCCACTCCTGATATCGCTGCCACCTAAATAAATTTATTAACCCCTAATCTGCCGCTCCCGATATCGCTGCCGCTATACTAAAGTTATTAAACCCTTTTCCCCTGCACCCCAACATCGTCCATACTATAATAAAGCTATTAACCGCTATCCCGCCGCTCTCCGACATCGCTGCAACTAAATAAAGCTATTAACCCCTAAACCTCTGGCCTCCCACATCACTACCACTAAATAAATCTAATAACCCCTAAACCGCCAGCCCCCCACATCGCAACAGCCTAAATTAAACTATATTGACCCCTAAACCTAACCCTAACGTAACCCTAACCCTAAAGTAACCCTAACACCCCCTAACTTTAACATAATTAAAATAGAGCTAAATTAAAGTTACAATTATTAACTAAATAATACCTATTTAAAACTAAATACATACTTACCTGTGAAATAAAACCTAAGCTAGCTACAATATTACTAATATATTGTAGCTAGCTTAGGTTTTATTTTTATTTCACAGGTAAGTTTGTATTTATTGTATTTATTTTAACTATTTACTAACTACCTAGTTAAAATAAATACAAACTTAACTGTGAAATAAAACCTAAACTGTCTTACACTAAAACCTAACATTACAAAAAATAAAAACACTAAAATTACAAAAAATAAAAAAACCTACTATAAAATAATAAATGAAAATATCCAAAACAATAAAAATTATTCCTATTCTAATACCCTTTAAAAAAAAAAAAAAAAAAAACTCTCATCTATAATAAACTACCAAGGGCCCTTTTGTAGGGCATTGCCCTAAAGTTAACAGCTCTTTTGCTAAAAAAGAAAATCAAACACCCCCTAACAGTATACAAACCCCCAAAATAAAAATAAAGTAAAACCTAATCTACCCATTGTTCTGAAAGAGCATTTGTATGGGAATTGCCCTTAAAAGGGCATTTAGTTCTTTTGCTGCCTATTAAAAAGAAAAAAGAAAAACTCACCTCAAATGAAAAAAAATACACAAAATAACAAATGAATTATCCAAAATAATAACAATTATTCCTATTCTAATAAACATTTTAAAAAAAAAAAAACACCCCAAAATAAAAAACCTTATCTATTATAAACTACCAATAGCCTTTAAAAGGGCCTTTTGTAGGGCATTGTCCTAAGTTAAACAGCTCTTTTACCTGAAAAAAAATTACAAAGACCTACTAAAACTACAATATATTTTCAGTAGCTCTCATCCTATTGGCTTATTTGAACAGATTTCAGTAGCTCTCATCCTATTGGCTGATTTGAATTTCCAAAATCAAATCAGCCAATAGGAATGCAAGGGACGCCATTTTGAATTGCATACCTTGCATTGAAGATTCAGTATATGACAGCGACCGTAAGAAGAGGATGCTCTGCACCGGAAGTCTTCAGGATGGACCCACTCTGTGCCGCCGGAATGGACCCACTCCGTGCCACGGGGATAAAGATAGACAACGCCGCCGGGATGAAGATAGAAGATGCCACCTGGATGAAGACAGAGCCGTCTGGATGAAGATGGAGCTGCCGGGATGAAGATCCTTCAAGCGGGACTTCAGCAACTGTAAGTGGATCTTCGGGGGTTAGTGTTAGGGTTTTTTAAACTTTTTGGGGTGTTTTTTTTTTTTTAGGGTTTGGACTTTTCGTAAAAGAGCTAAATGCCCTTTCCAGGGCAATGCAAAAGAGGTAAATGCCCATACAAATTCCCTTTTCAGGGCAATGGGTAGCTTAGGTTTTTGTTAGAGTTATTTTTTTTTTATTTTGGGGGGTTGGTTGGGTGGTGGGTTTTACTGTTGGGGGGGTCTTTGTATTTTTTTTTACAGGTAAAAGAGCTGTTTAACTTAGGGCAATGCCCTACAAAAGGTCCTTTTAAGGGTTATTGGTAGTTTATTGTAGGCTAGGGTTTTTTTTTATTTTAGGTGGGCTTTTTTATTTTTATAGGGCTGTTAGATTAGGTGTAATTCTTTTTTTATATATATAATTTCGTTTGTTATTTTTCGAAATTTAGTGTTTGTTATTTTTTTGTAATTTAGTATTTTAGTTTTCTTTAATTGGTAGTTAGTTTAATTTTAGTTTAATAATTATATTAGTTTAATTGCTATTTTAAACTTAGTTTTTTAATTTGACAGTTAAGTTTTAATTTAATTTAAGATTGGGAAATTGTCATTTTAATATAATGTTAGGGGGTCGTTAGGTTTAGGGGTTACTAGTTTAAATTAGTTTATTGCGATGTGGAGGGCTTTCAGTTTAGGGGTTAATAGTTTAATTTAGCATATTTCGTTGTGGGGGGCTTGCGGTTTAGAAGTTAATAGGTTTATTATAATGGTGGTGGTGAAGGGCTTAATAACTTTAGTAAAGTTGGGGCGGACGGCAGATTAGGGGTTAATTATAATTAAATAGTGTTTGCGATGCAGGAGTGCAACGGTTTAGGGGTTAATAACTTTATTATAGTGATGACGATGTTGGGGAGCGGCGGAATAGGGGTTAATACATTTTATTATAGTATTTGCGATGCGGGAGGGCCTCGGTTTAGGGGTTAATAGGTAGTTTCTGGGTGTTAGGGTACTTTGTAACACTTTAGTTATGAGTTTAACAGTTTTGCTGCGTAAAACTCATAACTACTGGTCTCAGATGGCGTTACGGATCTTGTTGTTATCGGGTATAACGCAAGCTTTTTAGCCTCAACGAAAAACTTGTAATGGCTGCGTTATGAAAGTCCCATCAGGTTTTCCTTTTACTTTGGTTGTGCACAGCTTGTTTCTGTAAAGATTGTGATATTAGTGTCCTAATATAGTATCTTCCCCACAGTTCATCTGTGTGAAACTGTTACATTATCTGCTTAAATTACCTCAGTAAGTGAGATAAGATAATGGAAACCTAGGTTTCAAAATGGTGGCAACCATTATTTTATGGAGACTAAAACTTTAAATTTACATATTTAAACTGTTAATATAATTATATCTAGCATTTATTTAGTAGTTAATGTCCCTTTAATACAGCGCCAATTAAAAAAGCAATGGATGCGTTAGAATATAAGTGTGGCAGAATGGCATACAAAAAAAACTAGTAGAATGTTATTATTAAGGAGACTTCTGTTTGATAAATAGCTGCTGTCAGCTAAATAACATTAAGGGAATAGGGCTTTGTGCGACCTAAATGCATAATTTGCCTTTTTTGCATTAAATATGATATTGCACATCATTTAGCCTTCCACTTGATTTGTTTCCTGTGGTCTGTAAATGCTATTACAGATGATTTGTTCCAGAGCTAAATTGCAAGTAATTTCTTAAAGTTCAGTAGTAATATCAAATAAATCTATCAGACAAAATATACCGTCACATTAGTTCTCTTTTCTTGTCACTTACACTTCTGAGAATACTTCCTTAAAGCGAATGTAAAGTAAAAATGAAGCTTTCATTATTCAGACAGCGCATGTACTTTTAAGAAACTTTTAATTTACTTCTATTACCTAATCTGCTTCATTCTCTTAGTATTCTTTGATGAAAAGCATACCTAGGTAGACTTGCTGCTGATTGATCGCTGCACATATACTGTATGCCTCGTCATTGTCTCACCTGATGTGCTCAGCTAGCTCAGAGAAGAGCACTGTTGCTCCTTCAGCAAAGACAACTAAAAGGCTAAAGCAAGTTTGATAATAGAAGTAAATTTGCAAGGTGTTTAGAATTGTATGCTTTGGGGCCAATTTATCATGTGTCTGGCGGACATGATCCACTGTAGCGGATCATATCCGCCAGACATCGATAAATGCTGACAGCATACGCTGACGGCATTTATCATTGCACAAGCATTCCTTGTGAAATGCTTATGCAACGCCGCTCCCTGCAGATTCGCGCCCAATCGGACCCTATCGGACCCTAGCAGGGGATGTCAATCAACCCCATCGTATGCGATATGGCAGATTGCTGTCCGCCGCCTCAGAGGTAGCAAACGAGTTAAGGAGCAGCGAGCGGTCTTAAGACGCACGGAAACTTAATAAACTGTCCCCTGTATCAAACAAGAACCAGTGCCCTGTCCACTCAAACTATTTGTGTCCAACCCTAATTATTCACTACATTTTTCTTATGTTTAACTTATTAGTCTGCAGTTAAAACAGTCTACCATGTCCTGTTTTTGGACTTTCACCATTAGCAATCATCTGTAGCTACCACTGACAATAAACGGCTGAAAGATTCAGCTAACAATCTATGTATGCATCTATATAATATGGACTGGCTCACATAATACAAGTACAAGTATTCTCTGCATCCATTTAGCTCTCCTGTCTTCACTTCTGCACAATTTACATATTCCATCAAAATTATGGCTCATTCTCATATTTTTAGTTTAATTCATTTTGTAAAGGAACTTTTGTTATCATTTCTACTTATTACACAATGTTCTGTTTCTGCATGTGATTAGCCCATTGGATTATCAGATCACCAATTTATCTGTGTAATTTTTATTCTCACATCAAAGTCTCTTTTCATTTTCTATTAACAACCATTCAATCCTTACAATACCTGATGCATCTCAAGGGAATTATAATTCTTCCATTTTCCTCTCAGTTTTCTGAACATGTCTTATGCAATTGTATTTAAAATTCCCTGTTTCAGATGTGTATACCGTCTTTGTGTTGCTTTCCACTTCTATTTTCCTGCCAAAGACTCCATGTAGGACAAAAGAAGATAGTTTAAAGTGTAGAGCTGCTATTTTCTTGTGGTTTTACAGGTATCCTGATCCTAACTAGCTAGTTTTTTTTTACTGAAACCCAAGATCATTCAGATTCCAAAAGATTAAAAATAAATCATTTGAATTAGTTAAAGGGACATAAAACAAGTTGGGATAGAGACAAAATATAATAATATGTACTTTAATTACTTTGCCTTCAAATTTATACTGCAGTGCCTTGCCATTAACCCTTTCTTTTTAGTTTCTGAATTATAAAGCTCTAACTCCCTCCACACATTTCCTTCTATGACTGTATCTATATCTATTGTTGTTTTGGCAGAATGCAAAAGTGCATAGGGATTATCTCCTGGAGCATGCATAGAAGCTGTGAACACAGTTGAAATACAATGCCTGTGTCTAAACACTGATGAGGCGGGGTGGAGTTGGCTGCTCCAGGCAGCTTAGCTATGTAATTTATTTTGCTTATTTTTGAAAAAATGTTATGCAAACTATTTTTAATTAATTAGCCCTTTCAGGATATGCACATTAACCTCTTTTTTGTCCCTTTAAGCAACTGATTATATGTATGCAAGAAACCTGGAACGTCAAGTGGATTCCATTTATAAAGCTGTGGATGAAGCTTTTAAGCCTTTGCAGAGTATATTTACTCATACAATCCTGCAACCGCAAGTTCAGAAGTAGTGGTCCTAAAGTTGTTGTTTTAAATTATCCTGGACTGATTGGTTGCACAAGAGCAGGGGTAGGGGCTGCATATGTAAATACTTGAGCAATAATTTATGAGGCCGGCAGGTGCCATCTAACTAGTCCAGAATGTGGAAGTACAGGTTCCCTGGCTGCAAATTTTGTTTCTCTTGCACCTTAGTAAATAGTCAACAATAGTCTATATTATTTTCCTTTACCTTTACCTAAACAGCACATATTTTAACTTTTAAAAGTTTTTTTTTTTTATAAACCATCTGCAGTTTTTACAATATCTCACTTGTTAAATTTACTATTTAACATTTGAAGATTACTATTATAGCCACACACTACAAATTGTCTTAAAATTAGTTCTGATACCTAATATATAGCAACTTCCTATAGAGTATGGTAAACATTGTGGGCTAGATTACAAGTGGCAAGCTAACTGTTGCGCACATGCGATAAAGGGTTTTTGCGCTTGCTAGAATTACAAATTGAAAGTAAACGCAAGCATTTTACGCTTGTTGAGTTAGTGCGACTGACAAGCTCGCGTAAAGGGTAGAGCGTTAAAAAAAGTTGCACTAAACACAACATAAATACATTGAAAATTACAGTTACACTCACATAAACACTATCTGATAAAAAATATTCACACAAATAATAACAAAAAAAATCTAATAGGGTTAAAAGGTATATGGTATATGACAAGGTGTTTGACTACAATTGGCTATAATGTATATACACATATATATCTAAAAATGTGTATGTATGTATATATATATATATATATATATATATATATATATATATATATATATATATATATATATATATATATATATATATATAAGCACAAGCAGGGAACCAGCACACTTTCTCATACAGCTGCCGGGGTGCGCTTCCAAACAATCAAATATCACAAAATCAAAGAAGGCACTCTCCGTTTACCAAGCCGTTTAATAGTAAACGTTTTCGGGGTCTGAGGACGGGGGAGACCCCGAAAACATTTACTATTAAACGGCTTGGTAAACGGAGAGTGCCTTCTTTGATTTTGTGATATATATATATATATATATATATATATATATATATATATATATGTGTGTGTGTGTACATATGTATTTATGTGAAAAAAGGAGAAGTGCCCAAGCGCACAGATGAAACCTCTAGCTGTGCACAAAAGCCCCCTAGCTGGCCAAAGGAATGTGATTAGAAATGGAGTGTGCAAAGCGCCTGGAGAGGCAGAGGTAAAGAGTAAATATAAAAGCTCAAAGGCAAATGATGAGTGTAAATGGATATAAATAAAGTCTATTTATTCAGTGGAATGCTATTTAATAAAAACTAAGCAATAAAAATTGAGCAATAAAAAATTTTAAGCGATAAAAGTTAAAACAATGTTGAACAGCGGTTAAACAATGGCAACAGTATTAATGTTGATCATGGATCCATGATGTCTGAACAGAGTCTAATTGGTGTGATATAATATTGAATGACAAATGAAATTGTTCACTGCTATACTTGTGTGGTGGAGATGTCAATCTACATAACCGTGTATAATGTGAACCATTAAGGAGGAACATTAAATGGAAGTGCAGCAATACAAATGATACATCAATGGGGTTATAAGCACGCTCGTGCAAACAACCTGATACAAATTGGGTGCAATAAACGAACACTTGAAAACAAACAATTGAATGAATGTGTGAAAAAAAGAAAAAAAATGAAAAAATCTAAAAATTAAAAATTACAAAGGATGAAAAAAGAGTGAAAAAATCTGAAAAAAGAAAAAAAATGTCAAAAATCTTCTTAAAGTGTCAGTGCAATGTTACTCAAACTTAATAGTGAATCCAAAATGTCAATAATAAATAATAAGGCCTGATTTAGGGCCAAAACGCGTTGACCCAGCTGGTAAGCATAATTTCTTCATAAGTTCATTTTTTGTACACTCTACACTATTGTATTACCTTTTACAGGGACGTTTAAAGAATTGGATAAGAAGATCTACAGATATACTCAGGATTCCATCTGAGGACAACTACTATCAAACATACAAGTTGGTTTTCTTATTGACATTTTGGATTCACTATTAAGTTTGAGTAACATTGAACTGACACTTTAAGAAGATTTTTGACTTTTTTTACTTTTTTCAGATTTTTTCACTCTTTTTTCATCCTTTTTAATTTAAATTTTTTCGATTTTTAATTTTTTTTTCATTTTTTCCCACATTCATTCAATTGTTTGTTTGTTTTCAAGTGTTCGTTTATTGCACCCAATTTGTATCAGGTTGTTTGCACGAGCGTGCTTATAACCCCATTGATGTATCATTTGTATTGCTGAACTTCCATTTAATGTTCCTCCTTAATGGTTCACATTATACACGGTTATGTAGATTGACATCTCCACCACACAAGTATAGCAGTGAACAATTTTATTTGTCATTCAATTTTATATCACACCAATTAGACTCTGTTCAGACATCATGGATCCATGATCAACATTAATACTGTTGCCATTGTTTAACCGCTGTTCAACATTGTTTTAACTTTTAACGCTTAAAAAATTTTATCGCTCAATTTTTATTGCTTAGTTTTTATTAAATAGCATTCCACTGAATAAATAGACTTTATTAATATCCATTTACACTCATCATTTGCCTTTGAGCTTTTATATTTGCTCTTTACCTCTGCCTCTCCAGGCGCTTTGCACACTCCATTTCTAATCACATATGTATTTATGTATTTTACTTTGTATTTACTGTACATTCCAATGTTCTTAACATACAGAAATATGTTATTTTTATTGTAAATATATATTTCTATATTATATATCTGTATATATACTTGTATATCTATTCTTATAGGTAGATATATAGGTATAGATATCTATTTTACATTAACATTATCATATATATATATATATATATATATATATATATATATATATATATATATATATATATATATATATATATAAAAATATTGGGTTTCGCGCTTTAGGTCTAACACGGCCGGGTTAGCACACATGAAGAATTAGTAAAAAATAATAATTATTATTAAAAATTATTAAACTGTAATCAAATATAAATAATCCATAGAAATATATATATATATATATATATATATATATATATATATATATATAATAATTATTATTAATATTTTTTAATATTTAATATCTAATATTTCAACGTGCTTTAAGATTACTAATTCTTCATGTGTATATTTTACATTCCTATGTTCTTCACATAGAATTTTTTTTATTTTTTATTATTAAATATGTATTTCTATATATATCTGATAATGTTAGTGTAAAATAGACATCAATACCTATATATCTATAGGAATAGATATATAAGTATATACATATATATATCTATACTATAATCGCGTTTGTAACACGTCCGTCGCCGTCGTCAGTTACACGCGCAGCCAAAAGAATGTAGGCTGCGCGCACAGCCAAGCGAAGCATTAACAAAAAAACACCAAACCGCCCGCACGAAATATTAACAAAAACCTAACCGAAGTATTAACAAAAAAACACCTAACCACCAGCACAAAATATTAACAAAAAACACCTAACCGCCCGCACAAAGTATTAACAAAAAAACACCTAACCACCCGCACGAAGTATTAACAAAAAAACACCTAACCACCCGCACTAAATATTAACAAAAAACACCTAACCGCCCGCACAAAGTATTAACAAAAAAAAACTAACTGCCCGCACAAAGTATTAACAAAAAAAACATTAACGTCTGCAGCAAGTATTGACAAAAAAAACCTAACCGCCTGCACAAAGTATTAACAAAAATCACCTAAACGCCTGCATGATTTGAACAGCCAATAGGATTTCAGTAGCTCTCATCCTATTGGCTGATTTCAAAATTTCAGCCAATAGGAATGCAAGGTACCTAAATGGGGTACCTTGCATTCAATCTTCAGTGTGCAGCAATCACATGAAGAGTATCCTCCACGCTGGATGTCTACACAGCCACTGTTCCTGCTCCGCGGCCACCTCTGCTCTGTGTCGCCTTCGCTTCGGATGAAGATAGAAGATGTCCCGTGCCGGATGAAGATGGAGCCGCCTGGAAGATTTTCATTGCTGGACTTCAGGAACTGTGAGTACCTATTTCAGGATTAGACTTAGGTTGGTTTTTTTTTGGGGTGTTTTTTTTTTTTTTAGATTAGGAAATTTTTAATTTTTTTAATGGGCACTAAAGAGCTGATTGCCCTTTTAAGGGCAATGCCATACAAATGCCCCTTTAGGGGCAATGGGTAGCTTAGGTTTTTTTTAGACTTAGGTTTTTTTATTTTGGGGGTTTGTGTGGGTGGGGGGGTTTACTTTTACGGGGTAATTTGTAATTTATTTAGGTAAAAGACCTGATCGCATTAGGGCAATGCCCTACAGAAGGTCCTTTTAAGGGCTATTGGTAGTTTAGTGTTAGATTAGGGGGTGTTTTTATTTTTATAGGGGTATTAGTTTAGGTTTAAAAAAAATATTTTGGATAATTACGTTTATTTTTTTCTGTAATTTTAGATTTTTAATTTTTTTTTAATTTTACCTCACTTTAAAAAAATAGACTTTTTTCTGTATGTGAAGAACATTGGAATGTTAATGATTAATTACTCCTGTCAGGTTAGAGCGCAAGCAATGTGTTAGGTTTTTTTATGGGGAGAATAAGTTATTTGCCGTCACGATATTCAAAGTCCTTTGGTTATCGTGCATCGGGTTTTGCTTGCGCGCAAACTTTTAACTTTTAATATGCGAGCTACCCGATGCGTGCAAAAAGATTACTTCTAGTGAAGTTTGCACTGAAGTGGCAGTGCTAAATACCGTACTACTTGTAATCTAGCCCTTTAATTGGTATACTAAGATATTTTATTGAGTATCCGGGCAAAATGATATGGAGTTTATCAAGTTCCATATACGTGTGTTTGTATATACAAAAATATTAGTGCTATTGAGCGCTAATTGCCCTCATGTTAAATCAAAATACACTCCTATTCTTCTCATATTACAAATTGAAGGTAAAATATTTGCGCACTAGAAAAAACTCTTTGCTTGAGCGCTAACCCGAAGGTGCGCTAGGCCAACTGTGGTAAAACGGAAGTTGTCTTAAGAAATACTTTAAATAATTTTGCTGTTAACTTAGAAGAATATTTTATTTTTAATATATATCTACATTCATTGTTCTCCACAGAAAATGTTACCAGCAGGGTGGCATTATTAAGTAGCCGGGTGGGGGTTGTGTAATATTTTCTAATATTATATCACTTTCTACTATAGAAAGAACAAATGAAGTGCATAACTTAACATAAATGTGAGAACATTGATATATTTATGTATCTCTATCAATCAATCAAATCTAGTTTGTAGGATAGCCTTATGCTTGTCCCAAGCATTCTTGAAGTCCCCCACAGTGTCTGATCTTACCACCTCTTATGGAAGTTTATTCCAAGAATCAACTACCCTTTTTGTCAAGAAGTGCTTCCTGCAAATTACTCCTGAATATACTACCTGTACCCTTCAGCTTGAGATCATGACCCTTTGTTCTTGAATTTTTCGTTTATGAAAAATACTCACAGTCTCGGCTTTATTTAGCCCCTTAATAAAGTTGAAAGTAACTATAATATCACCTCTTTCCCTTCTCTCTTCTAAGCTATATTTATTTAGGTCATTGAGCCTTTCCTGGTAGGTTCTATATTTTAGACGATGGG